>NC_140456.1:30642575-30820898 GCF_963576455.1 Neolamprologus multifasciatus | reverse complement strand
AAACGCACTGTCTTGACGAAATAAAGCGTTTTTGTACAACTTCATATAAATAGCTGTAAGTCTTGATAGAAGAAGCATACACACATATTTAAGGCATTATCTTATACAGTTCAAGATCCCCGTGCTGGGCAAACAGGTTTTGAAGCTGTTTGAGCTAAGATTTTCAAGTTATTCACATAATGAAAACCTATACTTTGTTTCGGGTCGAGGTTCCCCATTCAAATGCATGTAATCGTAGGACACGCACTGTCTTGACGAAATAAAGCGTTTTTGTACAACTTCATATAAATAGCTGTAAGTCTTGATAGAAGAAGCATACACACATATTTAAGGCGTTATCTTATACAGTTCAAGATCCCCGTGCTGGGCAAACAGGTTTTGAAGCTGTTTGAGCTAAGATTTTCAAGTTATTCACATAATGAAAACCTATACTTTGTTTCGGGCGAGTTCCCCATTCAAATGCATGTAATCGTAGGACACGCACTGTCTTGACGAAATAAAGCGTTTTTGTACAACTTCATATAAATAGCTGTAAGTCTTGATAGAAGAAGCATACACACATATTTAAGGCGTTATCTTATACAGTTCAAGATCCCCGTGCTGGGCAAACAGGTTTTGAAGCTGTTTGAGCTAAGATTTTCAAGTTATTCACATAATGAAAACCTATACTTTGTTTCGGGCGAGTTCCCCATTCAAATGCATGTAATCGTAGACACGCACTGTCTTGACGAAATAAAGCGTTTTTTGTACAACTTCATATAATAGCTGTAAGTCTTGATAGAAGAAGCATACACACATATTTAAGGCGTTAATCTTATACAGTTCAAGATCCCCGTGCTGGCAAACAGGTTTTGAAGCTGTTTGAGCTAAGATTTTCAAGTTATTCACATAATGAAAACCTATACTTTGTTTCGGGCGAGTTCCCCATTCAAATGCATGTAATCGTAGGAAACGCACTGTCTTGACGAAATAAAGCGTTTTTGTACAACTTCATATAAATGGCTGTAAGTTTTGATAGACGACTCAGACACACATATTTAAGGCGTTATCTTATACAGTTCACGATCCCCGTGCTGGGCAAACAGGTTTTGAAGCTGTTTGAGCTAAGATTTTCAAGTTATTCACATAATGAAAACCTATACTTTGTTTCGGGCGAGTTCCCCATTCAAATGCATGTAATCGTAGGAAACGCACTGTCTTGACGAAATAAAGCGTTTTTGTACAACTTCATATAAATAGCTGTAAGTTTTGATAGACGACTCAGACACACATATTTAAGGCGTTATCTTATACAGTTCAAGATCCCCGTGCTGGGCAAACAGGTTTTGAAGCTGTTTGAGCTAAGATTTTCAAGTTATTCACATAATGAAAACCTATACTTTGTTTCGGGCGAGTTCCCCATTCAAATGCATGTAATCGTAGGAAACGCACTGTCTTGACGAAATAAAGCGTTTTTGTACAACTTCATATAAATAGCTGTAAGTCTTGATAGAAGAAGCATACACACATATTTAAGGCGTTATCTTATACAGTTCAAGATCCCCGTGCTGGGCAAACAGGTTTTGAAGCTGTTTGAGCTAAGATTTTCAAGTTATTCACATAATGAAAACCTATACTTTGTTTCGGGTCGAGTTCCCCATTCAAATGCATGTAATCGTAGGACACGCACTGTCTTGACGAAATAAAGCGTTTTTGTACAACTTCATATAAATAGCTGTAAGTCTTGATAGAAGAAGCATACACACATATTTAAGGCGTTATCTTATACAGTTCAAGATCCCCGTGCTGGGCAAACAGGTTTTGAAGCTGTTTGAGCTAAGATTTTCAAGTTATTCACATAATGAAAACCTATACTTTGTTTCGGGCGAGTTCCCCATTCAAATGCATGTAATCGTAGGACACGCACTGTCTTGACGAAATAAAGCGTTTTTGTACAACTTCATATAATAGCTGTAAGTCTTGATAGAAGAAGCATACACACATATTTAAGGCGTTATCTTATACAGTTCAAGATCCCCGTGCTGGGCAAACAGGTTTTGAAGCTGTTTGAGCTAAGATTTTCAAGTTATTCACATAATGAAAACCTATACTTTGTTTCGGGTCGAGTTCCCCATTCAAATGCATGTAATCGTAGGACACGCACTGTCTTGACGAAATAAAGCGTTTTGTACAACTTCATATAAATAGCTGTAAGTCTTGATAGAAGAAGCATACACACATATTTAAGGCGTTATCTTATACAGTTCAAGATCCCCGTGCTGGGCAAACAGGTTTTGAAGCTGTTTGAGCTAAGATTTTCAAGTTATTCACATAATGAAAACCTATACTTTGTTTCGGGCGAGTTCCCCATTCAAATGCATGTAATCGTAGGACACGCACTGTCTTGACGAAATAAAGCGTTTTTGTACAACTTCATATAAATAGCTGTAAGTCTTGATAGAAGAAGCATACACACATATTTAAGGCGTTATCTTATACAGTTCAAGATCCCCGTGCTGGGCAAACAGGTTTTGAAGCTGTTTGAGCTAAGATTTTCAAGTTATTCACATAATGAAAACCTATTCTTTGTTTCGGGCGAGTTCCCCATTCAAATGCATGAAATCGTAGGAAACGCACTGTCTTGACGAAATAAAGCGTTTTTGTACAACTTCATATAAATAGCTGTAAGTCTTGATAGAAGAAGCATACACACATATTTAAGGCGTTATCTTATACAGTTCAAGATCCCCGTGCTGGGCAAACAGGTTTTGAAGCTGTTTGAGCTAAGATTTTCAAGTTATTCACATAATGAAAACCTATACTTTGTTTCGGGCGAGTTCCCCATTCAAATGCATGTAATCGTAGGACACGCACTGTCTTGACGAAATAAAGCGTTTTTGTACAACTTCATATAAATAGCTGTAAGTCTTGATAGAAGAAGCATACACACATATTTAAGGCGTTATCTTATACAGTTCAAGATCCCCGTGCTGGGCAAACAGGTTTTGAAGCTGTTTGAGCTAAGATTTTCAAGTTATTCACATAATGAAAACCTATACTTTGTTTCGGGCGAGTTCCCCATTCAAATGCATGTAATCGTAGGAAACGCACTGTCTTGACGAAATAAAGCGTTTTTGTACAACTTCATATAAATAGCTGTAAGTCTTGATAGAAGAAGCATACACACATATTTAAGGCGTTATCTTATACAGTTCAAGATCCCCGTGCTGGGCAAACAGGTTTTGAAGCTGTTTGAGCTAAGATTTTCAAGTTATTCACATAATGAAAACCTATACTTTGTTTCGGGCGAGTTCCCCATTCAAATGCATGTAATCGTAGGAAACGCACTGTCTTGACGAAATAAAGCGTTTTTGTACAACTTCATATAAATGGCTGTAAGTTTTGATAGACGACTCAGACACACATATTTAAGGCGTTATCTTATACAGTTCACGATCCCCGTGCTGGGCAAACAGGTTTTGAAGCTGTTTGAGCTAAGATTTTCAAGTTATTCACATAATGAAAACCTATACTTTGTTTCGGGCGAGTTCCCCATTCAAATGCATGTAATCGTAGGAAACGCACTGTCTTGACGAAATAAAGCGTTTTTGTACAACTTCATATAAATAGCTGTAAGTCTTGATAGACGACTCAGACACACATATTTAAGGCGTTATCTTATACAGTTCAAGATCCCCGTGCTGGGCAAACAGGTTTTGAAGCTGTTTGAGCTAAGATTTTCAAGTTATTCACATAATGAAAACCTATTCTTTGTTTCGGGCGACTTCCCCATTCAAATGCATGAAATCGTAGGAAACGCACTGTCTTGACGAAATAAAGCGTTTTTTGTACAACTTCATATAAATAGCTGTAAGTCTTGATAGAAGAAGCATACACACATATTTAAGGCGTTATCTTATACAGTTCAAGATCCCCGTGCTGGGCAAACAGGTTTTGAAGCTGTTTGAGCTAAGATTTTCAAGTTATTCACATAATGAAAACCTATACTTTGTTTCGGGCGAGTTCCCCATTCAAATGCATGTAATCGTAGGAAACGCACTGTCTTGACGAAATAAAGCGTTTTTGTATAACTTCATATAAATAGCTGTAAGTTTTGATAGACGACTCAGACAAACATATTTAAGGCGTTATCTTATACAGTTCAAGATCCCCGTGCTGGGCAAACAGGTTTTGAAGCTGTTTGAGCTAAGATTTTCAAGTTATTCACATAATGAAAACCTATACTTTGTTTCGGGCGAGTTCCCCATTCAAATGCATGTAATCGTAGGAAACGCACTGTCTTGACGAAATAAAGCGTTTTTGTACAACTTCATATAAATAGCTGTAAGTCTTGATAGAAGAAGCATACACACATATTTAAGGCGTTATCTTATACAGTTCAAGATCCCCGTGCTGGGCAAACAGGTTTTGAAGCTGTTTGAGCTAAGATTTTCAAGTTATTCACATAATGAAAACCTATACTTTGTTTCGGGCGAGTTCCCCATTCAAATGCATGTAATCGTAGGAAACGCACTGTCTTGACGAAATAAAGCGTTTTTGTACAACTTCATATAAATAGCTGTAAGTTTTGATAGACGACTCAGACAAACATATTTAAGGCGTTATCTTATACAGTTCAAGATCCCCGTGCTGGGCAAACAGGTTTTGAAGCTGTTTGAGCTAAGATTTTCAAGTTATTCACATAATGAAAACCTATACTTTGTTTCGGGCGAGTTCCCCATTCAAATGCATGTAATCGTAGGAAACGCACTGTCTTGACGAAATAAAGCGTTTTTGTACAACTTCATATAAATAGCTGTAAGTTTTGATAGACGACTCAGACACACATATTTAAGGCGTTATCTTATACAGTTCAAGATCCCCGTGCTGGGCAAACAGGTTTTGAAGCTGTTTGAGCTAAGATTTTCAAGTTATTCACATAATGAAAACCTATTCTTTGTTTCGGGCGACTTCCCCATTCAAATGCATGAAATCGTAGGAAACGCACTGTCTTGACGAAATAAAGCGTTTTTGTACAACTTCATATAAATAGCTGTAAGTCTTGATAGAAGAAGCATACACACATATTTAAGGCGTTATCTTATACAGTTCAAGATCCCCGTGCTGGGCAAACAGGTTTTGAAGCTGTTTGAGCTAAGATTTTCAAGTTATTCACATAATGAAAACCTATACTTTGTTTCGGGCGAGTTCCCCATTCAAATGCATGTAATCGTAGGACACGCACTGTCTTGACGAAATAAAGCGTTTTTGTACAAGTTCATATAAATAGCTGTAAGTCTTGATAGAAGAAGCATACACACATATTTAAGGCGTTATCTTATACAGTTCAAGATCCCCGTGCTGGGCAAACAGGTTTTGAAGCTGTTTGAGCTAAGATTTTCAAGTTATTCACATAATGAAAACCTATACTTTGTTTCGGGCGAGTTCCCCATTCAAATGCATGTAATCGTAGGACACGCACTGTCTTGACGAAATAAAGCGTTTTTGTACAACTTCATATAAATAGCTGTAAGTCTTGATAGAAGAAGCATACACACATATTTAAGGCGTTATCTTATACAGTTCAAGATCCCCGTGCTGGGCAAACAGGTTTTGAAGCTGTTTGAGCTAAGATTTTCAAGTTATTCACATAATGAAAACCTATACTTTGTTTCGGGCGAGTTCCCCATTCAAATGCATGTAATCGTAGGAAACGCACTGTCTTGACGAAATAAAGCGTTTTTGTACAACTTCATATAAATAGCTGTAAGTTTTGATAGACGACTCAGACACACATATTTAAGGCGTTATCTTATACAGTTCAAGATCCCCGTGCTGGGCAAACAGGTTTTGAAGCTGTTTGAGCTAAGATTTTCAAGTTATTCACATAATGAAAACCTATACTTTGTTTCGGGCGAGTTCCCCATTCAAATGCATGAAATCGTAGGAAACGCACTGTCTTGACGAAATAAAGCGTTTTTGTACAACTTCATATAAATAGCTGTAAGTCTTGATAGAAGAAGCATACACACATATTTAAGGCGTTATCTTATACAGTTCAAGATCCCCGTGCTGGGCAAACAGGTTTTGAAGCTGTTTGAGCTAAGATTTTCAAGTTATTCACATAATGAAAACCTATACTTTGTTTCGGGCGAGTTCCCCATTCAAATGCATGTAATCGTAGGACACGCACTGTCTTGACGAAATAAAGCGTTTTTGTACAACTTCATATAAATAGCTGTAAGTTTTGATAGACGACTCAGACACACATATTTAAGGCGTTATCTTATACAGTTCAAGATCCCCGTGCTGGGCAAACAGGTTTTGAAGCTGTTTGAGCTAAGATTTTCAAGTTATTCACATAATGAAAACCTATACTTTGTTTCGGGCGAGTTCCCCATTCAAATGCATGTAATCGTAGGAAACGCACTGTCTTGACGAAATAAAGCGTTTTTGTACAACTTCATATAAATAGCTGTAAGTCTTGATAGAAGAAGCATACACACATATTTAAGGCGTTATCTTATACAGTTCAAGATCCCCGTGCTGGGCAAACAGGTTTTGAAGCTGTTTGAGCTAAGATTTTCAAGTTATTCACATAATGAAAACCTATACTTTGTTTCGGGCGAGTTCCCCATTCAAATGCATGTAATCGTAGGACACGCACTGTCTTGACGAAATAAAGCGTTTTTGTACAACTTCATATAAATAGCTGTAAGTTTTGATAGACGACTCAGACACACATATTTAAGGCGTTATCTTATACAGTTCAAGATCCCCGTGCTGGGCAAACAGGTTTTGAAGCTGTTTGAGCTAAGATTTTCAAGTTATTCACATAATGAAAACCTATACTTTGTTTCGGGCGAGTTCCCCATTCAAATGCATGTAATCGTAGGAAACGCACTGTCTTGACGAAATAAAGCGTTTTTGTACAACTTCATATAAATAGCTGTAAGTCTTGATAGAAGAAGCATACACACATATTTAAGGCGTTATCTTATACAGTTCAAGATCCCCGTGCTGGGCAAACAGGTTTTGAAGCTGTTTGAGCTAAGATTTTCAAGTTATTCACATAATGAAAACCTATACTTTGTTTCGGGCGAGTTCCCCATTCAAATGCATGTAATCGTAGGAAACGCACTGTCTTGACGAAATAAAGCGTTTTTGTACAACTTCATATAAATAGCTGTAAGTCTTGATAGAAGAAGCATACACACATATTTAAGGCGTTATCTTATACAGTTCAAGATCCCCGTGCTGGGCAAACAGGTTTTGAAGCTGTTTGAGCTAAGATTTTCAAGTTATTCACATAATGAAAACCTATACTTTGTTTCGGGCGAGTTCCCCATTCAAATGCATGTAATCGTAGGACACGCACTGTCTTGACGAAATAAAGCGTTTTTGTACAACTTCATATAAATAGCTGTAAGTCTTGATAGAAGAAGCATACACACATATTTAAGGCGTTATCTTATACAGTTCACGATCCCCGTGCTGGGCAAACAGGTTTTGAAGCTGTTTGAGCTAAGATTTTCAAGTTATTCACATAATGAAAACCTATACTTTGTTTCGGGCGAGTTCCCCATTCAAATGCATGTAATCGTAGGAAACGCACTGTCTTGACGAAATAAAGCGTTTTTGTACAACTTCATATAAATAGCTGTAAGTCTTGATAGAAGAAGCATACACACATATTTAAGGCGTTATCTTATACAGTTCAAGATCCCCGTGCTGGGCAAACAGGTTTTGAAGCTGTTTGAGCTAAGATTTTCAAGTTATTCACATAATGAAAACCTATACTTTGTTTCGGGCGAGTTCCCCATTCAAATGCATGTAATCGTAGGAAACGCACTGTCTTGACGAAATAAAGCGTTTTTGTACAACTTCATATAAATAGCTGTAAGTTTTGATAGAAGAAGCATACACACATATTTAAGGCGTTATCTTATACAGTTCAAGATCCCCGTGCTGGGCAAACAGGTTTTGAAGCTGTTTGAGCTAAGATTTTCAAGTTATTCACATAATGAAAACCTATACTTTGTTTCGGGTCGAGTTCCCCATTCAAATGCATGTAATCGTAGGACACGCACTGTCTTGACGAAATAAAGCGTTTTTGTACAACTTCATATAAATAGCTGTAAGTCTTGATAGAAGAAGCATACACACATATTTAAGGCGTTATCTTATACAGTTCAAGATCCCCGTGCTGGGCAAACAGGTTTTGAAGCTGTTTGAGCTAAGATTTTCAAGTTATTCACATAATGAAAACCTATACTTTGTTTCGGGCGAGTTCCCCATTCAAATGCATGTAATCGTAGGACACGCACTGTCTTGACGAAATAAAGCGTTTTTGTACAACTTCATATAAATAGCTGTAAGTCTTGATAGAAGAAGCATACACACATATTTAAGGCGTTATCTTATACAGTTCAAGATCCCCGTGCTGGGCAAACAGGTTTTGAAGCTGTTTGAGCTAAGATTTTCAAGTTATTCACATAATGAAAACCTATACTTTGTTTCGGGCGAGTTCCCCATTCAAATGCATGTAATCGTAGGACACGCACTGTCTTGACGAAATAAAGCGTTTTTGTACAACTTCATATAAATAGCTGTAAGTCTTGATAGAAGACGCATACACACATATTTAAGGCGTTATCTTATACAGTTCAAGATCCCCGTGCTGGGCAAACAGGTTTTGAAGCTGTTTGAGCTAAGATTTTCAAGTTATTCACATAATGAAAACCTATACTTTGTTTCGGGCGAGTTCCCCATTCAAATGCATGTAATCGTAGTAAACGCACTGTCTTGACGAAATAAAGCGTTTTTGTACAACTTCATATAAATAGCTGTAAGTCTTGATAGAAGAAGCATACACACATATTTAAGGCGTTATCTTATACAGTTCAAGATCCCCGTGCTGGGCAAACAGGTTTTGAAGCTGTTTGAGCTAAGATTTTCAAGTTATTCACATAATGAAAACCTATACTTTGTTTCGGGCGAGTTCCCCATTCAAATGCATGTAATCGTAGGACACGCACTGTCTTGACGAAATAAAGCGTTTTTGTACAACTTCATATAAATAGCTGTAAGTCTTGATAGAAGAAGCATACACACATATTTAAGGCGTTATCTTATACAGTTCAAGATCCCCGTGCTGGGCAAACAGGTTTTGAAGCTGTTTGAGCTAAGATTTTCAAGTTATTCACATAATGAAAACCTATACTTTGTTTCGGGTCGAGTTCCCCATTCAAATGCATGTAATCGTAGGACACGCACTGTCTTGACGAAATAAAGCGTTTTTGTACAACTTCATATAAATAGCTGTAAGTCTTGATAGAAGAAGCATACACACATATTTAAGGCGTTATCTTATACAGTTCAAGATCCCCGTGCTGGGCAAACAGGTTTTGAAGCTGTTTGAGCTAAGATTTTCAAGTTATTCACATAATGAAAACCTATACTTTGTTTCGGGCGAGTTCCCCATTCAAATGCATGTAATCGTAGGACACGCACTGTCTTGACGAAATAAAGCGTTTTTGTACAACTTCATATAAATAGCTGTAAGTCTTGATAGAAGAAGCATACACACATATTTAAGGCGTTATCTTATACAGTTCAAGATCCCCGTGCTGGGCAAACAGGTTTTGAAGCTGTTTGAGCTAAGATTTTCAAGTTATTCACATAATGAAAACCTATACTTTGTTTCGGGCGAGTTCCCCATTCAAATGCATGTAATCGTAGGAAACGCACTGTCTTGACGAAATAAAGCGTTTTTGTACAACTTCATATAAATAGCTGTAAGTTTTGATAGACGACTCAGACACACATATTTAAGGCGTTATCTTATACAGTTCAAGATCCCCGTGCTGGGCAAACAGGTTTTGAAGCTGTTTGAGCTAAGATTTTCAAGTTATTCACATAATGAAAACCTATACTTTGTTTCGGGCGAGTTCCCCATTCAAATGCATGTAATCGTAGGAAACGCACTGTCTTGACGAAATAAAGCGTTTTTGTACAACTTCATATAAATAGCTGTAAGTCTTGATAGAAGAAGCATACACACATATTTAAGGCGTTATCTTATACAGTTCAAGATCCCCGTGCTGGGCAAACAGGTTTTGAAGCTGTTTGAGCTAAGATTTTCAAGTTATTCACATAATGAAAACCTATACTTTGTTTCGGGCGACTTCCCCATTCAAATGCATGTAATCGTAGGACACGCACTGTCTTGACGAAATAAAGCGTTTTTGTACAACTTCATATAAATAGCTGTAAGTCTTGATAGAAGAAGCATACACACATATTTAAGGCGTTATCTTATACAGTTCAAGATCCCCGTGCTGGGCAAACAGGTTTTGAAGCTGTTTGAGCTAAGATTTTCAAGTTATTCACATAATGAAAACCTATACTTTGTTTCGGGCGAGTTCCCCATTCAAATGCATGTAATCGTAGGACACGCACTGTCTTGACGAAATAAAGCGTTTTTGTACAACTTCATATAAATAGCTGTAAGTCTTGATAGAAGAAGCATACACACATATTTAAGGCGTTATCTTATACAGTTCAAGATCCCCGTGCTGGGCAAACAGGTTTTGAAGCTGTTTGAGCTAAGATTTTCAAGTTATTCACATAATGAAAACCTATACTTTGTTTCGGGCGAGTTCCCCATTCAAATGCATGTAATCGTAGGACACGCACTGTCTTGACGAAATAAAGCGTTTTTGTACAACTTCATATAAATAGCTGTAAGTCTTGATAGAAGAAGCATACACACATATTTAAGGCGTTATCTTATACAGTTCAAGATCCCCGTGCTGGGCAAACAGGTTTTGAAGCTGTTTGAGCTAAGATTTTCAAGTTATTCACATAATGAAAACCTATACTTTGTTTCGGGCGAGTTCCCCATTCAAATGCATGTAATCGTAGGAAACGCACTGTCTTGACGAAATAAAGCGTTTTTGTACAACTTCATATAAATAGCTGTAAGTCTTGATAGAAGACTCAGACACACATATTTAAGGCGTTATCTTATACAGTTCAAGATCCCCGTGCTGGGCAAACAGGTTTTGAAGCTGTTTGAGCTAAGATTTTCAAGTTATTCACATAATGAAAACCTATACTTTGTTTCGGGCGAGTTCCCCATTCAAATGCATGTAATCGTAGGAAACGCACTGTCTTGACGAAATAAAGTGTTTTTGTACAACTTCATATAAATAGCTGTAACTCTTGATAGAAGAAGCATACACACATATTATTCACATACTGAAAACCTATACTTTGTTTCGGGCGAATTCCCCCATTCAAATGCATGTAATCGTAGGAAACGCACTGTCTTGACGAAATAAAGCGTTTTTGTACAACTTCATATAAATAGCTGTAAGTCTTGATAGAAGAAGCATACACACATATTTGTGGCTTTCTCTTATACAATTCAAGATCCCCGTGCTGGGCAAACAGGTTTTGAAGCTGTTTGAGCTAAGATTTTCAAGTTATTCACATAATGAAAACATATACTTTGTTTCGGCCGAATTCCCCCATTCAAATGCATGTAATCGTAGGAAACGCACTGTCTTGACGAAATAAAGCGTTTTGGTACAACTTCATATAAATAGCTGTAAGTCTTGATAGAAGAAGCATACACACATATTATTAACATAATGAAAACCTATACTTTGTTTCGGGCGAATTCCCCCATTCAAATCGTAGGAAACGCACTGTCTTGACGAAATAAAGCGTTTTTGTACAACTTCATATAAATAGCTGTAACTCTTGATAGAAGAAGCATACACACATATTATTCACATAATGAAAACCTATACTTTGTTTCGGGCGAATTCCCCCATTCAAATGCATGTAATCGTAGGAAACGCACTGTCTTGACAAAATAAAGCGTTTTTGTACAACTTCATATAAATAGCTGTAAGTCTTGATAGAAGAAGCATACACACATATTTGTGGCTTTCTCTTATACAATTCAAGATCCCCGTGCTGGGCAAACAGGTTCTGAAGCTGTTTGAGCTAAGATTTTCAAGTTATTCACATAATGAAAACCTATACTTTGTTTCGGCCGAATTCCCCCATTCAAATGCATGTAATCGTAGGAAACACACTGTCTTGACGAAATAAAGCGTTTTTGTACAACTTCATATAAATAGCTGTAAGTCTAGATAGAACAAGCATACACACATATTTGTGGCTTTCTCTTATACAATTAAAGTTCCCCGTGGTGGGCAAACAGGTTTTGAAGCTGTTTGAGCTAAGAGTTTCAAGTTATTCACATAATGAAAACCTATACTTTGTTTCGGCCGAATTCCCCCATTCAAATGCATGTAATCGTAGGAAACGCACTGCCTTGACGAAATAAACCGTTTTTGTACAACTTCATATAAATAGCTGTAAGTCTTGATAGAAGAAGCATACACACATATTTGTGGCTTTCTCTAATACAATTCAAGATCCCCGTGCTGGGCAAACAGGTTTTGAAGCTGTTTGAGCTAAGATTTTCAAGTTATTCACATAATGAAAACCTATATTTTGTTTCGGCCGAATTCCCCCATTCAAATGCATGTAATCGTAGGAAACGCACTGTCTTGACGAAATAAAGCGTTTTTGTACAACTTCATATAAATAGCTGTAAGTCTTGATAGAAGAAGCATACACAAATATTTGTGGCTTTCTCTTATACAATTCAACATCCCCGTGCTGGGCAAACAGGTTTTGAAGCTGTTTGAGCTAAGATTTTCAAGTTATTCACATAATGAAAACCTATACTTTGTTTCGGCCGAATTCCCCCATTCAAATGCATGTAATCGTAGGAAACGCACTGTGTTGACGAAATAAAGCGTTTTTGTACAACTTCATATAAATAACTGTAAGTCTTGATAGAACAAGCATACACACATATTTGTGGCTTTCTCTTATACAATTCAATATCCCCGTTCTTGGCAAACAGGTTTTGAAGCTGTTTGAGCTAAGATTTTCAAGTTATTCACATAATGAAAACCTATACTTTGTTTCTGGCGAATTCCCCCATTCAAATGCATGTAATCGTAGGAAACGCACTGTCTTGACGAAATAAAGCGTTTTTGTACAACTACATATAAATAGCTGTAAGTCTTGATAGAAGAAGCATACACACATATTTGTGGCTTTCTCTTATACAATTCAAGATCCCCGTGCTGGGCAAACAGGTTTTGAAGCTGTTTGAGCTAAGATTTTCAAGTTATTCACATAATGAAAACCTATACTTTGTTTCGGCCGAATTCCCCCATTCAAATGCATGTAATCGTAGGAAACGCACTGTCTTGACGAAATAAAGCGTTTTGGTACAACTTCATATAAATAGCTGTAACTCTTGATAGAAGAAGCATACACACATATTATTCACATAATGAAAACCTATACTTTGTTTCGGCCGAATTCCCCCATTCAAATGCATGTAATCGTAGGAAACGCACTGTCTTGACGAAATAAAGCGTTTTTGTACAACTACATATAAATACCTGTAAGTCTTGATAGAAGAAGCATACACACATATTTGTGGCTTTCTCTTATACAATTCAAGATCCCCGTGGTGGGCAAACAGGTTTTGAAGCTGTTTGAGCTAAGATTTTCAAGTTATTCACATAATGAAAACCTATACTTTGTTTTGGCCCAATTCCCCGATTCAAATGCATGTAATCGTAGGAAACGCACTGTCTTGTCGAAATAAAGCGTTTTTGTACAACTTCATATAAATAACTGTAAGTCTTGATAGAAGAAGCATACACACATATTATTCACATAATGAAAACCTATACTTTGTTTCGGGCGAATTCCCCCATTCAAATGCATGTAATCGTAGGAAACGCACTGTCTTGACGAAATAAAGCGTTTTTGTACAACTTCATATAAATAGCTGTAAGTCTTGATAGAACAAGCATACACACATATTTGTGGCTTTCTCTTATACAATTCAAGATCCCCGTGCTGGGCAAACAGGTTTTGAAGCTGTTTGAACTAAGATTTTCAAGTTATTCACATAATGAAAACCTATACTTTGTTTCGGCCGAATTCCCCCATTCAAATGGATGTAATCGTAGGAAACGCACTGTCTTGTCGAAATAAAGCGTTTTTGTACAACTTCATATAAATAACTGTAAGTCTTGATAGAAGAAGCATACACACATATTATTCACATAATGAAAACCTATACTTTGTTTCGGGCGAATTCCCCCATTCAAATGCATGTAATCGTAGGAAACGCACTGTCTTGACGAAATAAAGCGTTTTTGTACAACTTCATATAAATAGCTGTAAGTCTTGATAGAAGAAGCATACACACATATTTGTGGCTTTCTCTTATACAATTCAAGATCTCCGTGCTGGGCAAACAGGTTTTGAAGCTGTTTGAGCTAAGAGTTTCAAGTTATTCACATAATGAAAACCTATACTTTGTTTCGGCCGAATTCCCCCATTCAAATGGATGTAATCGTAGGAAACGCACTGTCTTGTCGAAATAAAGCGTTTTTGTACAACTTCATATAAATAACTGTAAGTCTTGATAGAAGAAGCATACACACATATTATTCACATAATGAAAACCTATACTTTGTTTCGGGCGAATTCCCCCATTCAAATGCATGTAATCGTAGGAAACGCACTGTCTTGACGAAATAAAGCGTTTTTGTACAACTTCATATAAATAGCTGTAAGTCTTGATAGAAGAAGCATACACACATATTTGTGGCTTTCTCTTATACAATTCAAGATCCCCGTGCTGGGCAAACAGGTTTTGAAGCTGTTTGAGCTAAGAGTTTCAAGTTATTCACATAATGAAAACCTATACTTTGTTTCGGCCGAATTCCCCCATTCAAATGCATGTAATCGTAGGAAACGCACTGTCTTGACGAAATAAAGCGTTTTTGTACAACTTCATATAAATAGCTGTAAGTCTTGATAGAAGAAGCATACACACATAATATTCACATAATGAAAACCTATACTTTGTTTCGGCCGAATTGCCCCATTCAAATGCATGTAATCGTAGGAAACGCACTGTCTTGACGAAATAAAGCGTTTTTGTACAACTTCATATAAATAGCTCTAAGTCTTGATAGAAGAAGCATACACACATATTTGTGGCTTTCTCTTATACAATTCAAGATCCCCGTGCTGGGCAAACAGGTTTTGAAGCTGTTTGAGCTAAGAGTTTCAAGTTATTCACATAATGAAAACCTATACTTTGTTTCGGCCGAATTCCCCCATTCAAATGCATGTAATAGTAGGAAACGCACTGTCTTGACGAAATAAAGCGTTTTTGTACAACTTCATATAAATAGCTGTAAGTCTTGATAGAACAAGCATACACACATATTTGTGGCTTTCTCTTATACAATTGAAGATCCCCGTGCTGGGCAAACAGGTTTTGAAGCTGTTTGAACTAAGATTTTCAAGTTATTCACATAATGAAAACCTATACTTTGTTTCGGCCGAATTCCCCCATTCAAATGGATGTAATCGTAGGAAACGCACTGTCTTGTCGAAATAAAGCGTTTTTGTACAACTTCATATAAATAACTGTAAGTCTTGATAGAAGAAGCATACACACATATTATTCACATAATGAAAACCTATACTTTGTTTCGGGCGAATTCCCCCATTCAAATGCATGTAATCGTAGGAAACGCACTGTCTTGACGAAATAAAGCGTTTTTGTACAACTTCATATAAATAGCTGTAAGTCTTGATAGAACAAGCATACACACATATTTGTGGCTTTCTCTTATACAATTCAAGATCCCCGTGCTGGGCAAACAGGTTCTGAAGCTGTTTGAGCTAAGATTTTCACGTTATTCACATAATGAAAACCTATACTTTGTTTCGGGCGAATTCCCCCATTCAAATGCATGTAATCGTAGGAAACGCACTGTCTTGACGAAATAAAGCGTTTTTGTACAACTTCATATAAATAACTGTAAGTCTTGATAGAACAAGCATACACACATATTTGTGGCTTTCTCTTATACAATTAAAGATCCCCGTGGTGGGCAAACAGGTTTTGAAGCTGTTTGAGCTAAGAGTTTCAAGTTATTCACATAATGAAAACCTATACTTTGTTTCGGCCGAATTCCCCCATTCAAATGCATGTAATCGTAGGAAACGCACTGTCTTGATGAAATAAAGCGTTTTGGTACAACTTCATATAAATAGCTGTAAGTCTTGATAGAAGAAGCATACACACATATTATTCACATAATGAAAACCTATACTTTGTTTCGGGCGAATTCCCCCATTCAAATGCATGTAATCGTAGGAAACGCACTGTCTTGACGAAATAAAGCGTTTTTGTACAACTTCATATAAATAACTGTAAGTCTTGATAGAACAAGCATACACACATATTTGTGGCTTTCTCTTATACAATTAAAGATCCCCGTGGTGGGCAAACAGGTTTTGAAGCTGTTTGAGCTAAGAGTTTCAAGTTATTCACATAATGAAAACCTATACTTTGTTTCGGCCGAATTCCCCCATTCAAATGCATGTAATCGTAGGAAACGCACTGTCTTGATGAAATAAAGCGTTTTGGTACAACTTCATATAAATAGCTGTAAGTCTTGATAGAAGAAGCATACACACATATTATTCACATAATGAAAACCTATACTTTGTTTCGGCCAAATTCCCCCATTCAAATGCATGTAATCGTAGGAAACGCACTGTCTTGACGAAATAAAGCGTTTTTGTACAACTTCATATAAATAGCTGTAAGTCTTGATAGAAGAAGCATACACACATATTTGTGGCTTTCTCTTATACAATTCAAGATCCCCGTGCTGGGCAAACAGGTTTTGAAGCTGTTTGAGCTAAGAGTTTCAAGTTATTCACATAATGAAAACCTATACTTTGTTTCGGCCGAATTCCCCCATTCAAATGCATGTAATCGTAGGAAACGCACTGTCTTGACGAAATAAAGCGTTTTTGTACAACTTCATATAAATAGCTGTAAGTCTTGATAGAAGAAGCATACACACATAATATTCACATAATGAAAACCTATACTTTGTTTCGGCCGAATTGCCCCATTCAAATGCATGTAATCGTAGGAAACGCACTGTCTTGACGAAATAAAGCGTTTTTGTACAACTTCATATAAATAGCTGTAACTCTTGATAGAAGAAGCATACACACATATTATTCACATACTGAAAACCTATACTTTGTTTCGGGCGAATTCCCCCATTCAAATGCATGTAATCGTAGGAAACGCACTGTCTTGACGAAATAAAGCGTTTTTGTACAACTTCATATAAATAGCTGTAAGTCTTGATAGAAGAAGCATACACACATATTTGTGGCTTTCTCTTATACAATTCAAGATCCCCGTGCTGGGCAAACAGGTTTTGAAGCTGTTTGAGCTAAGATTTTCAAGTTATTCACATAATGAAAACATATACTTTGTTTCGGCCGAATTCCCCCATTCAAATGCATGTAATCGTAGGAAACGCACTGTCTTGACGAAATAAAGCGTTTTGGTACAACTTCATATAAATAGCTGTAAGTCTTGATAGAACAAGCATACACACATATTTGTGGCTTTCTCTTATACAATTCAAGATCCCCGTGCTGGGCAAACAGGTTCTGAAGCTGTTTGAGCTAAGATTTTCAAGTTATTCACATAATGAAAACCTATACTTTGTTTCGGGCGAATTCCCCCATTCAAATGCATGTAATCGTAGGAAACGCACTGTCTTGACGAAATAAAGCGTTTTGGTACAACTTCATATAAATAGCTGTAAGTCTTGATAGAAGAAGCATACACACATATTATTAACATAATGAAAACCTATACTTTGTTTCGGGCGAATTCCCCCATTCAAATCGTAGGAAACGCACTGTCTTGACGAAATAAAGCGTTTTTGTACAACTTCATATAAATAGCTGTAACTCTTGATAGAAGAAGCATACACACATATTATTCACATAATGAAAACCTATACTTTGTTTCGGGCGAATTCCCCCATTCAAATGCATGTAATCGTAGGAAACGCACTGTCTTGACAAAATAAAGCGTTTTTGTACAACTTCATATAAATAGCTGTAAGTCTTGATAGAAGAAGCATACACACATATTTGTGGCTTTCTCTTATAAAATTCAAGATTCCCGTGCTGGGCAAACAGGTTTTGAAGCTGTTTGAGCTAAGATTTTCAAGTTATTCACATAATGAAAACCTATACTTTGTTTCGGGCGAATTGCCCTATTCAAATGCATGTAATCGTAGGAAACGCACTGTCTTGACGAAATAAAGCGTTTTTGTACAACTTCATATAAATAACTGTAAGTCTTGATAGAAGAAGCATACACACATATTTGTGACTTTCTCTTATACAATTCAAGATCCCCGTGCTGGGCAAACAGGTTTTGAAGCTGTTTGAGCTAAGATTTTAAAGTTATTCACATAATGAAAACCTATACTTTGTTTCGGGCGAATTGCCCCATTCAAATGCATGTAATCGTAGGAAACGCACTGTCTTGACGAAATAAAGCGTTTTTGTACAACTTCATATAAATATGTGTAAGTCTTGATAGAAGAAGCATACACACATATTTGTGGCTTTCTCTTATACAATTCAAGATCCCCGTGCTGGGCAAACAGGTTTTGAAGCTGTTTGAGCTAAGATTTTCAAGTTATTCACATAATGAAAACCTATACTTTGTTTCGGCCGAATTCCCCCATTCAAATGCATGTAATCGTAGGAAACGCAC
Organism: Neolamprologus multifasciatus; assembly: GCF_963576455.1. Classification (NCBI taxonomy): domain Eukaryota; kingdom Metazoa; phylum Chordata; class Actinopteri; order Cichliformes; family Cichlidae; genus Neolamprologus; species Neolamprologus multifasciatus. The sequence goes on along the minus strand of NC_140456.1, from coordinate 30,802,174 downwards.
TGTCTTGACGAAATAAAGCGTTTTTGTACAACTTCATATAAATAGTTGTAAGTCTTGATAGAAGAAGCATACACACATATTTGTGGCTTTCTCTTATACAATTCAAGATCCACGTGCTGGGCAAACAGGTTTTGAAGCTGTTTGAACTAAGATTTTCAAGTTATTCACATAATGAAAACCTATACTTTGTTTCGGCCGAATTCCCCCATTCAAATGGATGTAATCGTAGGAAACGCACTGTCTTGTCGAAATAAAGCGTTTTTGTACAACTTCATATAAATAACTGTAAGTCTTGATAGAAGAAGCATACACACATATTATTCACATAATGAAAACCTATACTTTGTTTCGGGCGAATTCCCCCATTCAAATGCATGTAATCGTAGGAAACGCACTGTCTTGACGAAATAAAGCGTTTTTGTACAACTTCATATAAATAGCTGTAAGTCTTGATAGAAGAAGCATACACACATATTTGTGGCTTTCTCTTATACAATTCAAGATCCCCGTGCTGGGCAAACAGGTTTTGAAGCTGTTTGAGCTAAGAGTTTCAAGTTATTCACATAATGAAAACCTATACTTTGTTTCGGCCGAATTCCCCCATTCAAATGGATGTAATCGTAGGAAACGCACTGTCTTGTCGAAATAAAGCGTTTTTGTACAACTTCATATAAATAACTGTAAGTCTTGATAGAAGAAGCATACACACATATTATTCACATAATGAAAACCTATACTTTGTTTCGGGCGAATTCCCCCATTCAAATGCATGTAATCGTAGGAAACGCACTGTCTTGACGAAATAAAGCGTTTTTGTACAACTTCATATAAATAGCTGTAAGTCTTGATAGAAGAAGCATACACACATATTTGTGGCTTTCTCTTATACAATTCAAGATCCCCGTGCTGGGCAAACAGGTTTTGAAGCTGTTTGAGCTAAGAGTTTCAAGTTATTCACATAATGAAAACCTATACTTTGTTTCGGCCGAATTCCCCCATTCAAATGCATGTAATCGTAGGAAACGCACTGTCTTGACGAAATAAAGCGTTTTTGTACAACTTCATATAAATAGCTGTAAGTCTTGATAGAAGAAGCATACACACATAATATTCACATAATGAAAACCTATACTTTGTTTCGGCCGAATTGCCCCATTCAAATGCATGTAATCGTAGGAAACGCACTGTCTTGACGAAATAAAGCGTTTTTGTACAACTTCATATAAATAGCTCTAAGTCTTGATAGAAGAAGCATACACACATATTTGTGGCTTTCTCTTATACAATTCAAGATCCCCGTGCTGGGCAAACAGGTTTTGAAGCTGTTTGAGCTAAGAGTTTCAAGTTATTCACATAATGAAAACCTATACTTTGTTTCGGCCGAATTCCCCCATTCAAATGCATGTAATAGTAGGAAACGCACTGTCTTGACGAAATAAAGCGTTTTTGTACAACTTCATATAAATAGCTGTAAGTCTTGATAGAACAAGCATACACACATATTTGTGGCTTTCTCTTATACAATTGAAGATCCCCGTGCTGGGCAAACAGGTTTTGAAGCTGTTTGAACTAAGATTTTCAAGTTATTCACATAATGAAAACCTATACTTTGTTTCGGCCGAATTCCCCCATTCAAATGGATGTAATCGTAGGAAACGCACTGTCTTGTCGAAATAAAGCGTTTTTGTACAACTTCATATAAATAACTGTAAGTCTTGATAGAAGAAGCATACACACATATTATTCACATAATGAAAACCTATACTTTGTTTCGGGCGAATTCCCCCATTCAAATGCATGTAATCGTAGGAAACGCACTGTCTTGACGAAATAAAGCGTTTTTGTACAACTTCATATAAATAGCTGTAAGTCTTGATAGAACAAGCATACACACATATTTGTGGCTTTCTCTTATACAATTCAAGATCCCCGTGCTGGGCAAACAGGTTCTGAAGCTGTTTGAGCTAAGATTTTCAAGTTATTCACATAATGAAAACCTATACTTTGTTTCGGGCGAATTCCCCCATTCAAATGCATGTAATCGTAGGAAACGCACTGTCTTGACGAAATAAAGCGTTTTTGTACAACTTCATATAAATAACTGTAAGTCTTGATAGAACAAGCATACACACATATTTGTGGCTTTCTCTTATACAATTAAAGATCCCCGTGGTGGGCAAACAGGTTTTGAAGCTGTTTGAGCTAAGAGTTTCAAGTTATTCACATAATGAAAACCTATACTTTGTTTCGGCCGAATTCCCCCATTCAAATGCATGTAATCGTAGGAAACGCACTGTCTTGATGAAATAAAGCGTTTTGGTACAACTTCATATAAATAGCTGTAAGTCTTGATAGAAGAAGCATACACACATATTATTCACATAATGAAAACCTATACTTTGTTTCGGCCAAATTCCCCCATTCAAATGCATGTAATCGTAGGAAACGCACTGTCTTGATGAAATAAAGCGTTTTGGTACAACTTCATATAAATAGCTGTAAGTCTTGATAGAAGAAGCATACACACATATTATTAACATAATGAAAACCTATACTTTGTTTCGGCCGAATTCCCCCATTCAAATCGTAGGAAACGCACTGTCTTGACGAAATAAAGCGTTTTTGTACAACTTCATATAAATAGCTGTAACTCTTGATAGAAGAAGCATACACACATATTTGTGGCTTTCTCTTATAAAATTCAAGATTCCCGTGCTGGGCAAACAGGTTTTGAAGCTGTTTGAGCTAAGATTTTCAAGTTATTCACATAATGAAAACCTATACTTTGTTTCGGGCGAATTGCCCTATTCAAATGCATGTAATCGTAGGAAACGCACTGTCTTGACGAAATAAAGCGTTTTTGTACAACTTCATATAAATAACTGTAAGTCTTGATAGAAGAAGCATACACACATATTTGTGACTTTCTCTTATACAATTCAAGATCCCCGTGCTGGGCAAACAGGTTTTGAAGCTGTTTGAGCTAAGATTTTCAAGTTATTCACATAATGAAAACCTATACTTTGTTTCGGGCGAATTGCCCCATTCAAATGCATGTAATCGTAGGAAACGCACTGTCTTGACGAAATAAAGCGTTTTTGTACAATTTCATATAAATAGCTGTAAGTCTTGATAGAAGAAGCATACACACATATTTGTGGCTTTCTCTTATACAATTCAAGATCCCCGTGCTGGGCAAACAGGTTTTGAAGCTGTTTGAGCTAAGATTTTCAAGTTATTCACATAATGAAAACCTATACTTTGTTTCGGGCGAATTGCCCCATTCAAATGCATGTAATCGTAGGAAACGCACTGTCTTGACGAAATAAAGCGTTTTGGTACAACTTCATATAAATAGCGGTAAGTCTTGATAGAACAAGCATACACACATATTATTAACATAATGAAAACCTATACTTTGTTTCGGCCGAATTCCCCCATTCAAATGCATGTAATCGTAGAAAACGCACTGTCTTGACGAAATAAAGCGTTTTTGTACAACTTCATATAAATATGTGTAAGTCTTGATAGAAGAAGCATACACACATATTTGTGGCTTTCTCTTATACAATTCAAGATCCCCGTGCTGGGCAAACAGGTTTTGAATCTCTTTAAGCTGAGATTTTCAAGTTATTCACATAATGAAAACCTATACTTTGTTTAGGGCGACTTCCCCCTTTCAAATGCATGTAATCGTAGGAAACGCACTGTCTTGACGAAATAAAGCGTTTTTGTACAACTTCATATAAATAGCTGTAAGTCTTGATAGAAAAAGCATACACACATATTTGTGGCTTTCTCTTATACAATTCAAGATCCCCGTGCTGGGCAAAGAAGTTTTGAAGCTGTTTGAGCTAAGATTTTCAAGTTATTCACATAATGAAAACCTATACTTTGTTTCGGGCGAATTGCCCAATTCAAATGCATGTAATCGTAGGAAACGCACTGTCTTGACGAAATAAAGCGTTTTTGTACAACTTCATATAAATAGCTGTAAGTCTTGATAGAAGAAGCATACACACATATTATTAACATAATGAAAACCTATACTTTGTTTCGGGCGAATTCCCCCATTCAAATCGTAGGAAACGCACTGTCTTGACGAAATAAAGCGTTTTTGTACAACTTCATATAAATAGCTGTAAGTCTTGATAGAACAAGCATACATACATATTATTAACATAATGAAAACCTATACTTTGTTTCGACTGAATTCCCCCATTCAAATGCATGTAATCGTAGGAAACGCACTGTCTTGACGAAATAAAGCGTTTTTGTACAACTTCATATAAATAGTTGTAAGTCTTGATAGAAGAAGCATACAGACATATTTGTGGCTTTCTCTTATACAATTCAAGATCCCCGTGCTGGGCAAACAGGTTTTGAAGCTGTTTGAGCTAAGATTTTCAAGTTATTCACATAATGAAAACCTATGCTTTGTTTCGGGCGAATTGCCCCATTCAAATGCATGTAATCATAGGAAACGCACTGTCTTGACGAAATAAAGCGTTTTTGTACAACTTCATATAAATAGCTGTAACTCTTGATAGAAGAAGCATACACACATATTATTCACATACTGAAAACCTATACTTTGTTTCGGGCGAATTCCCCCATTCAAATGCATGTAATCGTAGGAAACGCACTGTCTTGACGAAATAAAGCGTTTTTGTACAACTTCATATAAATAGCTGTAAGTCTTGATAGAAGAAGCATACACACATATTTGTGGCTTTCTCTTATACAATTCAAGATCCCCGTGCTGGGCAAACAGGTTTTGAAGCTGTTTGAGCTAAGATTTTCAAGTTATTCACATAATGAAAACATATACTTTGTTTCGGCCGAATTCCCCATTCAAATGCATGTAATCGTAGGAAACGCACTGTCTTGACGAAATAAAGCGTTTTGGTACACTTCATATAAATAGCTGTAAGTCTTGATAGAACAAGCATACACACATATTTGTGGCTTTCTCTTATACAATTCAAGATCCCCGTGCTGGGCAAACAGGTTCTGAAGCTGTTTGAGCTAAGATTTTCAAGTTATTCACATAATGAAAACCTATACTTTGTTTCGGGCGAATTCCCCATTCAAATGCATGTAATCGTAGGAAACGCACTGTCTTGACGAAATAAAGCGTTTTGGTACAACTTCATATAAATAGCTGTAAGTCTTGATAGAAGAAGCATACACACATATTATTAACATAATGAAAACCTATACTTTGTTTCGGGCGAATTCCCCCATTCAAATCGTAGGAAACGCACTGTCTTGACGAAATAAAGCGTTTTTGTACAACTTCATATAAATAGCTGTAACTCTTGATAGAAGAAGCATACACACATATTATTCACATAATGAAAACCTATACTTTGTTTCGGGCGAATTCCCCCATTCAAATGCATGTAATCGTAGGAAACGCACTGTCTTGACAAAATAAAGCGTTTTTGTACAACTTCATATAAATAGCTGTAAGTCTTGATAGAAGAAGCATACACACATATTTGTGGCTTTCTCTTATAAAATTCAAGATTCCCGTGCTGGGCAAACAGGTTTTGAAGCTGTTTGAGCTAAGATTTTCAAGTTATTCACATAATGAAAACCTATACTTTGTTTCGGGCGAATTGCCCTATTCAAATGCATGTAATCGTAGGAAACGCACTGTCTTGACGAAATAAAGCGTTTTTGTACAACTTCATATAAATAACTGTAAGTCTTGATAGAAGAAGCATACACACATATTTGTGACTTTCTCTTATACAATTCAAGATCCCCGTGCTGGGCAAACAGGTTTTGAAGCTGTTTGAGCTAAGATTTTAAAGTTATTCACATAATGAAAACCTATACTTTGTTTCGGGCGAATTGCCCCATTCAAATGCATGTAATCGTAGGAAACGCACTGTCTTGACGAAATAAAGCGTTTTTGTACAACTTCATATAAATATGTGTAAGTCTTGATAGAAGAAGCATACACACATATTTGTGGCTTTCTCTTATACAATTCAAGATCCCCGTGCTGGGCAAACAGGTTTTGAAGCTGTTTAAGCTGAGATTTTCAAGTTATTCACATAATGAAAACCTATACTTTGTTTCGGGCGATTTCCCCCTTCAAATGCATGTAATCGTAGGAAACGCACTGTCTTGACGAAATAAAGCGTTTTTGTACAACTTCATATAAATAGCTGTAAGTCTTGATAGAAAAAGCATACACACATATTTGTGGCTTTCTCTTATACAATTCAAGATCCCCGTGCTGGGCAAACAAGTTTTGAAGCTGTTTGAGCTAAGATTTTCAAGTTATTCACATAATGAAAACCTATACTTTGTTTCGGGCGAATTGCCCAATTCAAATGCATGTAATCGTAGGAAACGCACTGTCTTGACGAAATAAAGCGTTTTTGTACAACTTCATATAAATAGCTGTAAGTCTTGATAGAAGAAGCATACACACATATTATTAACATAATGAAAACCTATACTTTGTTTCGGGCGAATTCCCCCATTCAAATCGTAGGAAACGCACTGTCTTGACGAAATAAAGCGTTTTTGTACAACTTCATATAAATAGCTGTAAGTCTTGATAGAACAAGCATACACACATATTATTAACATAATGAAAACCTATACTTTGTTTCGGCTGAATTCCCCCATTCAAATGCATGTAATCGTAGGAAACGCACTGTCTTGACGAAATAAAGCGTTTTTGTACAACTTCATATAAATAGTTGTAAGTCTTGATAGAAGAAGCATACAGACATATTTGTGGCTTTCTCTTATACAATTCAAGATCCCCGTGCTGGGCAAACAGGTTTTGAAGCTGTTTGAGCTAAGATTTTCAAGTTATTCACATAATGAAAACCTATGCTTTGTTTCGGGCGAATTGCCCCATTCAAATGCATGTAATCATAGGAAACGCACTGTCTTGACGAAATAAAGCGTTTTTGTACAACTTCATATAAATAGCTGTAACTCTTGATAGAAGAAGCATACACACATATTATTCACATACTGAAAACCTATACTTTGTTTCGGGCGAATTCCCCCATTCAAATGCATGTAATCGTAGGAAACGCACTGTCTTGACGAAATAAAGCGTTTTTGTACAACTTCATATAAATAGCTGTAAGTCTTGATAGAAGAAGCATACACACATATTTGTGGCTTTCTCTTATACAATTCAAGATCCCCGTGCTGGGCAAACAGGTTTTGAAGCTGTTTGAGCTAAGATTTTCAAGTTATTCACATAATGAAAACATATACTTTGTTTCGGCCGAATTCCCCCATTCAAATGCATGTAATCGTAGGAAACGCACTGTCTTGACGAAATAAAGCGTTTTGGTACAACTTCATATAAATAGCTGTAAGTCTTGATAGAAGAAGCATACACACATATTATTAACATAATGAAAACCTATACTTTGTTTCGGGCGAATTCCCCCATTCAAATCGTAGGAAACGCACTGTCTTGACGAAATAAAGCGTTTTTGTACAACTTCATATAAATAGCTGTAACTCTTGATAGAAGAAGCATACACACATATTATTCACATAATGAAAACCTATACTTTGTTTCGGCCGAATTCCCCCATTCAAATGCATGTAATCGTAGGAAACGCACTGTCTTGACGAAATAATGCGTTTTTGTACAACTTCATATAAATAGCTGTAAGTCTTGATAGAAGAAGCATACACACATATTTGTGGCTTTCTCTTATAAAATTCAAGATTCCCGTGCTGGGCAAACAGGTTTTGAAGCTGTTTGAGCTAAGATTTTCAAGTTATTCACATAATGAAAACCTATACTTTGTTTCGGGCGAATTGCCCCATTCAAATGCATGTAATCGTAGGAAACGCACTGTCTTGACGAAATAAAGCGTTTTTGTACAACTTCATATAAATAGCTGTAAGTCTTGATAGAAGAAGCATACACACATATTTGTGGCTTTCTCTTATACAATTCAAGATCCCCGTGCTGGGCAAACAGGTTTTGAAGCTGTTTGAGTTAAGATTTTAAAGTTATTCACGTAATGAAAACCTATACTTTGTTTCGGGCGAATTGCCCCATTCAAATGCATGTAATCGTAGGAAACGCACTGTCTTGACGAAATAAAGCGTTTTTGTACAATTTCATATAAATAGCTGGAAGTCTTGATAGAAGAAGCATACACACATATTTGTGGCTTTCTCTTATACAATTCAAGATCCCCGTGCTGGGCAAACAGGTTTTGAAGCTGTTTGAGCTAAGATTTTAAAGTTATTCACATAATGAAAACCTATACATTGTTTCGGGCGAATTGCCCCATTCAAATGCATGTAATCGTAGGAAACGCACTGTCTTGACGAAATAAAGCGTTTTGGTACAACTTCATATAAATAGCTGTAAGTCTTGATAGAACAAGCATACACACATATTATTCACATAATGAAAACCTATACTTTGTTTCGGCCGAATTCCCCCATTCAAATGCATGTAATCGTAGAAAACGCACTGTCTTGACGAAATAAAGCGTTTTTGTACAACTTCATATAAATATGTGTAAGTCTTGAAAGAAGAAGCATACACACATATTTGTGGCTTTCTCTTATATAATTCAAGATCCCCGTGCTGGGCAAACAGGTTTTGAAGCTGTTTGAGCTGAGATTTTCAAGTTATTCACATAATGAAAACCTATACTTTGTTTCGGGCGAATTCCCCCTTTCAAATGCATGTAATCGTAGGAAACGCACTGTCTTGACGAAATAAAGCGTTTTTGTACAACTTCATATAAATAGCTGTAAGTCTTGATAGAAAAAGCATACACACATATTTGTGGCTTTCTCTTATACAATTCAAGATCCCCGTGCTGGGCAAACAGGTTTTGAAGCTGTTTGAGCTAAGATTTTCAAGTTATTCACATAATGAAAACCTATACTTTGTTTCGGGCGAATTGCCCAATTCAAATGCATGTAATCGTAGGAAACGCACTGTCTTGACGAAATAAAGCGTTTTTGTACAACTTCATATAAATAGCTGTAAGTCTTGATAGAAGAAGCATACACACATATTTGTGGCTTTTTCTTATACAATTCAAGATCCCCGTGCTGGGCAAACAGGTTTTGAAGCTGTTTGAGTTAAGATTTTCAAGTTATTCACATAATGAAAACCTATACTTTGTTTCGGGCGAATTGCCTCATTCAAATGCATGTAATCGTAGGAAACGCACTGTCTTGACGAAATAAAGCGTTTTTGTACAACTTCATATAAATAGCTGTAAGTCTTGATAGAAGAAGCATACACACATATTATTAACATAATGAAAACCTATACTTTGTTTCGGGCGAATTCCCCCATTCAAATCGTAGGAAACGCACTGTCTTGACGAAATAAAGCGTTTTTGTACAACTTCATATAAATAGCTGTAAGTCTTGATAGAACAAGCATACATACATATTATTAACATAATGAAAACCTATACTTTGTTTCGGCTGAATTCCCCCATTCAAATGCATGTAATCGTAGGAAACGCACTGTCTTGACGAAATAAAGCGTTTTTGTACAACTTCATATAAATAGCTGTAAGTCTTGATAGAAGAAGCATACACACATATTTGTGGCTTTCTCTTATACAATTCAAGATCCCCGTGCTGGGCAAACAGGTTTTGAAGCTGTTTGAGCTAAGATTTTTCAAGTTATTCACATAATGAAAACCTATACTTTGTTTCGGGCGAGCTCCCCATTCAAATGCATGTAATCGTAGGAAACGCACTGTCTTGACGAAATAAAGCGTTTTTGTACAACTTCATATAAATAGTTGTAAGTCTTGATAGAAGAAGCATACAGACATATTTGTGGCTTTCTCTTATACAATTCAAGATCCCCGTGCTGGGCAAACAGGTTTTGAAGCTGTTTGAGCTAAGATTTTCAAGTTATTCACATAATGAAAACCTATGCTTTGTTTCGGGCGAATTGCCCCATTCAAATGCGTGTAATCATAGGAAACGCACTGTCTTGACGAAATAAAGCGTTTTTGTACAACTTCATATAAATAGCTGTAACTCTTGATAGAAGAAGCATACACACATATTATTCACATACTGAAAACCTATACTTTGTTTCGGGCGAATTCCCCCATTCAAATGCATGTAATCGTAGGAAACGCACTGTCTTGACGAAATAAAGCGTTTTTGTACAACTTCATATAAATAGCTGTAAGTCTTGATAGAAGAAGCATACACACATATTTGTGGCTTTCTCTTATACAATTCAAGATCCCCGTGATGGGCAAACAGGTTTTGAAGCTGTTTGAGCTAAGATTTTCAAGTTATTCACATAATGAAAACATATACTTTGTTTCGGCCGAATTCCCCCATTCAAATGCATGTAATCGTAGGAAACGCACTGTCTTGACGAAATAAAGCGTTTTGGTACAACTTCATATAAATAGCTGTAAGTCTTGATAGAAGAAGCATACACACATATTATTAACATAATGAAAACCTATACTTTGTTTCGGGCGAATTCCCCCATTCAAATCGTAGGAAACGCACTGTCTTGACGAAATAAAGCGTTTTTGTACAACTTCATATAAATAGCTGTAACTCTTGATAGAAGAAGCATACACACATAATACACACATAATGAAAACCTATACTTTGTTTCGGGCGAATTCCCCCATTCAAATGCATGTAATCGTAGGAAACGCACTGTCTTGACAAAATAAAGCGTTTTTGTACAACTTCATATAAATAGCTGTAACTCTTGATAGAAGAAGCATACACACATATTATTCACATAATGAAAACCTATACTTTGTTTCGGCCGAATTCCCCCATTCAAATGCATGTAATCGTAGGAAACGCACTGTCTTGACGAAATAAAGCGTTTTTGTACAACTTCATATAAATAGTTGTAAGTCTTGATAGAAGAAGCATACAGACATATTTGTGGCTTTCTCTTATACAATTCAAGATCCCCGTGCTGGGCAAACAGGTTTTGAAGCTGTTTGAGCTAAGATTTTCAAGTTATTCACATAATGAAAACCTATGCTTTGTTTCGGGCGAATTGCCCCATTCAAATGCATGTAATCATAGGAAACGCACTGTCTTGACGAAATAAAGCGTTTTTGTACAACTTCATATAAATAGCTGTAACTCTTGATAGAAGAAGCATACACACATATTATTCACATACTGAAAACCTATACTTTGTTTCGGGCGAATTCCCCCATTCAAATGCATGTAATCGTAGGAAACGCACTGTCTTGACGAAATAAAGCGTTTTTGTACAACTTCATATAAATAACTGTAAGTCTTGATAGAAGAAGCATACACACATATTTGTGACTTTCTCTTATACAATTCAAGATCCCCGTGCTGGGCAAACAGGTTTTGAAGCTGTTTGAGCTAAGATTTTCAAGTTATTCACATAATGAAAACCTATACTTTGTTTCGGGCGAATTGCTCGATTCAAATGCATGTAATCGTAGGAAATGCACTGTCTTGACAAAATAAAGCGTTTTTGTACAACTTCATATAAATAGCTGTAAGTCTTGATAGAAGAAGCATACACACATATTTGTGGCTTTCTCTTATAAAATTCAAGATTCCCGTGCTGGGCAAACAGGTTTTGAAGCTGTTTGAGCTAAGATTTTCAAGTTATTCACATAATGAAAACCTATACTTTGTTTCGGGCGAATTGCCCCATTCAAATGCATGTAATCGTAGGAAACGCACTGTCTTGACGAAATAAAGCGTTTTTGTACAACTTCATATAAATAGCTGTAAGTCTTGATAGAAGAAGCATACACACATATTTGTGGCTTTCTCTTATACAATTCAAGATCCCCGTGCTGGGCAAACAGGTTTTGAAGCTGTTTGAGCTAAGATTTTCAAGTTATTCACGTAATGAAAACCTATACTTTGTTTCGGGCGAATTGCCCCATTCAAATGCATGTAATCGTAGGAAACGCACTGTCTTGACGAAATAAAGCGTTTTTGTACAATTTCATATAAATAGCTGGAAGTCTTGATAGAAGAAGCATACACACATATTTGTGGCTTTCTCTTATACAATTCAAGATCCCCGTGCTGGGCAAACAGGTTTTGAAGCTGTTTGAGCTAAGATTTTAAAGTTATTCACGTAATGAAAACCTATACTTTGTTTCGGGCGAATTGCCCCATTCAAATGCATGTAATCGTAGGAAACGCACTGTCTTGACGAAATAAAGCGTTTTTGTACAATTTCATATAAATAGCTGGAAGTCTTGATAGAAGAAGCATACACACATATTTGTGGCTTTCTCTTATACAATTCAAGATCCCCGTGGTGGGCAAACAGGTTTTGAAGCTGTTTGAGCTAAGATTTTAAAGTTATTCACATAATGAAAACCTATACATTGTTTCGGGCGAATTGCCCCATTCAAATGCATGTAATCGTAGGAAACGCACTGTCTTGACGAAATAAAGCGTTTTGGTACAACTTCATATAAATAGCTGTAAGTCTTGATAGAACAAGCATACACACATATTATTCACATAATGAAAACCTATACTTTGTTTCGGGCGAATTCCCCCATTCAATGCATGTAATCGTAGAAACGCCACTGTCTTGACGAAATAAAGCGTTCTTTGTACAACTTCATAGTAAATAAGCTGTAAAGTCTTGATAGAAGCAAGCATACACACATATTATTCACATAATGAAAAACTATACTTTTTTTCGGCGAATTCCCCCCATTCAAATGCATGTAATCGTAGGAAACGCACTGTCTTGACGAAATAAAGCGTTTTTTGTACAACTTCATATAAATAGCTGTAAGTCTTGATAGAAGAAGCATACACACATATTTGTGGCTTTCTCTTATACAATTCAAGATCCCCGTGCTGGGCAAACTAGGTTTGAAGCTGTTTGAGCTAAGATTTTCAAGTTATTCACATAATGAAACCTATACTTTGTTTCGGGCCGAATTGCCCCATTCAAATGCATTATCGTAGGAACGCACTGTCTTGACGGAATAAAGCGTTTTTGTACAACTTTCATATAAATAGCTTGGAGTCTTGATAGAAGAAGCATTACACACATATTTTTGGCTTTCTCTTATAAAATTCAAGATCCCCGTTGCTGGGCAAACAGGTTTTGAATGAAAACCTATACATTGTTTCGGGCGAATTGCCCCATTCAAATGCATGTAATCGTAGGAAACGCACTGTCTTGACGAAATAAAGCGTTTTGGTACAACTTCATATAAATAGCTGTAAGTCTTGATAGAACAAGCATACACACATATTATTCACATAATGAAAACCTATACTTTGTTTCGGCCGAATTCCCCCATTCAAATGCATGTAATCGTAGAAAACGCACTGTCTTGACGAAATAAAGCGTTTTTGTACAACTTCATATAAATATGTGTAAGTCTTGATAGAAGAAGCATACACACATATTTGTGGCTTTCTCTTATATAATTCAAGATCCCCGTGCTGGGCAAACAGGTTTTGAAGCTGTTTGAGCTGAGATTTTCAAGTTATTCACATAATGAAAACCTATACTTTGTTTCGGGCGAATTCCCCCTTTCAAATGCATGTAATCGTAGGAAACGCACTGTCTTGACGAAATAAAGCGTTTTTGTACAACTTCATATAAATAGCTGTAAGTCTTGATAGAAAAAGCATACACACATATTTGTGGCTTTCTCTTATACAATTCAAGATCCCCGTGCTGGGCAAACAGGTTTTGAAGCTGTTTGAGCTAAGATTTTCAAGTTATTCACATAATGAAAACCTATACTTTGTTTCGGGCGAATTGCCCAATTCAAATGCATGTAATCGTAGGAAACGCACTGTCTTGACGAAATAAAGCGTTTTTGTACAACTTCATATAAATAGCTGTAAGTCTTGATAGAAGAAGCATACACACATATTTGTGGCTTTTTCTTATACAATTCAAGATCCCCGTGCTGGGCAATCAGGTTTTGAAGCTGTTTGAGTTAAGATTTTCAAGTTATTCACATAATGAAAACCTATACTTTGTTTCGGGCGAATTGCCCCATTCAAATGCATGTAATCGTAGGAAACGCACTGTCTTGACGAAATAAAGCGTTTTTGTACAACTTCATATAAATAGCTGTAAGTCTTGATAGAAGAAGCATACACACATATTATTAACATAATGAAAACCTATACTTTGTTTCGGGCGAATTCCCCCATTCAAATCGTAGGAAACGCACTGTCTTGACGAAATAAAGCGTTTTTGTACAACTTCATATAAATAGCTGTAAGTCTTGATAGAACAAGCATACATACATATTATTAACATAATGAAAACCTATACTTTGTTTCGGCTGAATTCCCCCATTCAAATGCATGTAATCGTAGGAAACGCACTGTCTTGACGAAATAAAGCGTTTTTGTACAACTTCATATAAATAGCTGTAAGTCTTGATAGAAGAAGCATACACACATATTTGTGGCTTTCTCTTATACAATTCAAGATCCCCGTGCTGGGCAAACAGGTTTTGAAGCTGTTTGAGCTAAGATTTTTCAAGTTATTCACATAATGAAAACCTATACTTTGTTTCGGGCGAGCTCCCCATTCAAATGCATGTAATCGTAGGAAACGCACTGTCTTGACGAAATAAAGCGTTTTTGTACAACTTCATATAAATAGTTGTAAGTCTTGATAGAAGAAGCATACAGACATATTTGTGGCTTTCTCTTATACAATTCAAGATCCCCGTGCTGGGCAAACAGGTTTTGAAGCTGTTTGAGCTAAGATTTTCAAGTTATTCACATAATGAAAACCTATAGCTTTGTTTCGGGCGAATTGCCCCATTCAAATGCGTGTAATCATAGGAAACGCACTGTCTTGACGAAATAAAGCGTTTTTGTACAACTTCATATAAATAGCTGTAACTCTTGATAGAAGAAGCATACACACATATTATTCACATACTGAAAACCTATACTTTGTTTCGGGCGAATTCCCCCATTCAAATGCATGTAATCGTAGGAAACGCACTGTCTTGACGAAATAAAGCGTTTTTGTACAACTTCATATAAATAGCTGTAAGTCTTGATAGAAGAAGCATACACACATATTTGTGGCTTTCTCTTATACAATTCAAGATCCCCGTGATGGGCAAACAGGTTTTGAAGCTGTTTGAGCTAAGATTTTCAAGTTATTCACATAATGAAAACATATACTTTGTTTCGGCCGAATTCCCCCATTCAAATGCATGTAATCGTAGGAAACGCACTGTCTTGACGAAATAAAGCGTTTTGGTACAACTTCATATAAATAGCTGTAAGTCTTGATAGAAGAAGCATACACACATATTATTAACATAATGAAAACCTATACTTTGTTTCGGGCGAATTCCCCCATTCAAATCGTAGGAAACGCACTGTCTTGACGAAATAAAGCGTTTTTGTACAACTTCATATAAATAGCTGTAACTCTTGATAGAAGAAGCATACACACATAATACACACATAATGAAAACCTATACTTTGTTTCGGGCGAATTCCCCCATTCAAATGCATGTAATCGTAGGAAACACACTGTCTTGACAAAATAAAGCGTTTTTGTACAACTTCATATAAATAGCTGTAACTCTTGATAGAAGAAGCATACACACATATTATTCACATAATGAAAACCTATACTTTGTTTCGGCCGAATTCCCCCATTCAAATGCATGTAATCGTAGGAAACGCACTGTCTTGACGAAATAATGCGTTTTTGTACAACTTCATATAAATAGCTGTAAGTCTTGATAGAAGAAGCATACACACATATTTGTGGCTTTCTCTTATAAAATTCAAGATTCCCGTGCTGGGCAAAAAGGTTTTGAAGCTGTTTGAGCTAAGATTTTCAAGTTATTCACATAATGAAAACCTATACTTTGTTTCGGGCGAATTGCCCCATTCAAATGCATGTAATCGTAGGAAACGCACTGTCTTGACGAAATAAAGCGTTTTTGTACAACTTCATATAAATAGCTGTAAGTCTTGATAGAAGAAGCATACACACATATTTGTGGCTTTCTCTTATACAATTCAAGATCCCCGTGCTGGGCAAACAGGTTTTGAAGCTGTTTGAGCTAAGATTTTAAAGTTATTCACATAATGAAAACCTATACTTTGTTTCGGGCGAATTGCCCCATTCAAATGCATGTAATCGTAGGAAACGCACTGTCTTGACGAAATAAAGCGTTTTTGTACAATTTCATATAAATAGCTGGAAGTCTTGATAGAAGAAGCATACACACATATTTGTGGCTTTCTCTTATACAATTCAAGATCCCCGTGCTGGGCAAACAGGTTTTGAAGCTGTTTGAGCTAAGATTTTCAAGTTATTCACATAATGAAAACCTATACTTTGTTTCGGGCGAATTGCCCCATTCAAATGCATGTAATCGTAGGAAACGCACTGTCTTGACGAAATAAAGCGTTTTGGTACAACTTCATATAAATAGCTGTAAGTCTTGATAGAACAAGCATACACACATATTATTCACATAATGAAAACCTATACTTTGTTTCGGCCGAATTCCCCCATTCAAATGCATGTAATCGTAGAAAACGCACTGTCTTGACGAAATAAAGCGTTTTTGTACAACTTCATATAAATATGTGTAAGTCTTGATAGAAGAAGCATACACACATATTTGTGGCTTTCTCTTATATAATTCAAGATCCCCGTGCTGGGCAAACAGGTTTTGAAGCTGTTTGAGCTGAGATTTTCAAGTTATTCACATAATGAAAACCTATACTTTGTTTCGGGCGAATTCCCCCTTTCAAATGCATGTAATCGTAGGAAACGCACTGTCTTGACGAAATAAAGCGTTTTTGTACAACTTCATATAAATAGCTGTAAGTCTTGATAGAAAAAGCATACACACATATTTGTGGCTTTCTCTTATACAATTCAAGATCCCCGTGCTGGGCAAACAGGTTTTGAAGCTGTTTGAGCTAAGATTTTCAAGTTATTCACATAATGAAAACCTATACTTTGTTTCGGGCGAATTGCCCAATTCAAATGCATGTAATCGTAGGAAACGCACTGTCTTGACGAAATAAAGCGTTTTTGTACAACTTCATATAAATAGCTGTAAGTCTTGATAGAACAAGCATACACACATATTTGTGGCTTTTTCTTATACAATTCAAGATCCCCGTGCTGGGCAAACAGGTTTTGAAGCTGTTTGAGTTAAGATTTTCAAGTTATTCACATAATGAAAACCTATACTTTGTTTCGGGCGAATTGCCCCATTCAAATGCATGTAATCGTAGGAAACGCACTGTCTTGACGAAATAAAGCGTTTTTGTACAACTTCATATAAATAGCTGTAAGTCTTGATAGAAGAAGCATACACACATATTATTAACATAATGAAAACCTATACTTTGTTTCGGGCGAATTCCCCCATTCAAATCGTAGGAAACGCACTGTCTTGACGAAATAAAGCGTTTTTGTACAACTTCATATAAATAGCTGTAAGTCTTGATAGAACAAGCATACATACATATTATTAACATAATGAAAACCTATACTTTGTTTCGGCTGAATTCCCCCATTCAAATGCATGTAATCGTAGGAAACGCACTGTCTTGACGAAATAAAGCGTTTTTGTACAACTTCATATAAATAGCTGTAAGTCTTGATAGAAGAAGCATACACACATATTTGTGGCTTTCTCTTATACAATTCAAGATCCCCGTGCTGGGCAAACAGGTTTTGAAGCTGTTTGAGCTAAGATTTTCAAGTTATTCACATAATGAAAACCTATGCTTTGTTTCGGGCGAGCTCCCCATTCAAATGCATGTAATCATAGGAAACGCACTGTCTTGACGAAATAAAGCGTTTTTGTACAACTTCATATAAATAGCTGTAACTCTTGATAGAAGAAGCATACACACATATTATTCACATACTGAAAACCTATACTTTGTTTCGGGCGAATTCCCCCATTCAAATGCATGTAATCGTAGGAAACGCACTGTCTTGACGAAATAAAGCGTTTTTGTACAACTTCATATAAATAGCTGTAAGTCTTGATAGAAGAAGCATACACACATATTTGTGGCTTTCTCTTATACAATTCAAGATCCCCGTGCTGGGCAAACAGGTTTTGAAGCTGTTTGAGCTAAGATTTTCAAGTTATTCACATAATGAAAACATATACTTTGTTTCGGCCGAATTCCCCGATTCAAATGCATGTAATCGTAGGAAACGCACTGTCTTGACGAAATAAAGCGTTTTGGTACAACTTCATATAAATAGCTGTAAGTCTTGATAGAAGAAGCATACACACATATTATTAACATAATGAAAACCTATACTTTGTTTCGGGCGAATTCCCCCATTCAAATCGTAGGAAACGCACTGTCTTGACGAAATAAAGCGTTTTTGTACAACTTCATATAAATAGCTGTAACTCTTGATAGAAGAAGCATACACACATATTATTCACATAATGAAAACCTATACTTTGTTTCGGGCGAATTCCCCCATTCAAATGCATGTAATCGTAGGAAACGCACTGTCTTGACAAAATAAAGCGTTTTTGTACAACTTCATATAAATAGCTGTAAATCTTGATAGAAGAAGCATACACACATATTTGTGGCTTTCTCTTATAAAATTCAAGATCCCCGTGCTGGGCAAACAGGTTTTGAAGCTGTTTGAGCTAAGATTTTCAAGTTATTCACATAATGAAAACCTATACTTTGTTTCGGGCGAATTGCCCCATTCAAATGCATGTAATCGTAGGAAACGCACTGTCTTGACGAAATAAAGCGTTTTTGTACAACTTCATATAAATAACTGTAAGTCTTGATAGAAGAAGCATACACACATATTTGTGACTTTCTCTTATACAATTCAAGATCCCCGTGCTGGGCAAACAGGTTTTGAAGCTGTTTGAGCTAAGATTTTCAAGTTATTCACATAATGAAAACCTGTACTTTGTTTCGGGCGAATTGCCCCATTCAAATGCATGTAATCGTAGGAAACGCACTGTCTTAACGAAATAAAGCGTTTTTGTACAATTTCATATAAATAGCTGGAAGTCTTGATAGAAGAAGCATACACACATATTTGTGGCTTTCTCTTATACAACTCAAGATCCCCGTGCTGGGTAAACAGGTTTTGAAGCTGTTTGAGCTAAGATTTTCAAGTTATTCACATAATGAAAACCTATACTTTGTTTCGGGCGAATTGCTCGATTCAAATGCATGTAATCGTAGGAAATGCACTGTCTTGACAAAATAAAGCGTTTTTGTACACCTTCATATAAATAGCTGTAAGTCTTGATAGAAGAAGCATACACACATATTATTAACATAATGAAAACCTATACTTTGTTTCGGGCGAATTCCCCCATTCAAATCGTAGGAAACGCACTGTCTTGACGAAATAAAGCGTTTTTGTACAACTTCATATAAATAGCTGTAACTCTTGATAGAAGAAGCATACACACATATTATTCACATAATGAAAACCTATACTTTGTTTCGGCCGAATTCCCCCATTCAAATGCATGTAATCGTAGGAAACGCACTGTCTTGACGAAATAATGCGTTTTTGTACAACTTCATATAAATAGCTGTAAGTCTTGATAGAAGAAGCATACACACATATTTGTGGCTTTCTCTTATAAAATTCAAGATTCCCGTGCTGGGCAAACAGGTTTTGAAGCTGTTTGAGCTAAGATTTTCAAGTTATTCACATAATGAAAACCTATACTTTGTTTCGGGCGAATTGCCCCATTCAAATGCATGTAATCGTAGGAAACGCACTGTCTTGACGAAATAAAGCGTTTTTGTACAACTTCATATAAATAGCTGTAAGTCTTGATAGAAGAAGCATACACACATATTTGTGGCTTTCTCTTATACAATTCAAGATCCCCGTGCTGGGCAAACAGGTTTTGAAGCTGTTTGAGCTAAGATTTTCAAGTTATTCACATAATGAAAACCTATACTTTGTTTCGGCCGAATTGCCCCATTCAAATGCATGTAATCGTAGGAAACGCACTGTCTTGACGGAATAAAGCGTTTTTGTACAATTTCATATAAATAGCTGGAAGTCTTGATAGAAGAAGCATACACACATATTTTTGGCTTTCTCTTATAAAATTCAAGATCCCCGTGCTGGGCAAACAGGTTTTGAAGCTGTTTGAGCTAAGATTTTCAAGTTATTCACATAATGAAAACCTATACTTTGTTTCGGCCGAATTGCCCCATTCAAATGCATGTAATCCTCGGAAACGCACTGTCTTGACGAAATAAAGCGTTTTGGTACAACTTCATATAAATAGCTGTAAGTCTTGATAGAACAAGCATACACACATATTATTAACATAATGAAAACCTATACTTTGTTTCGGCCGAATTGCCCCATTCAAATGCATGTAATCGTAGGAAACGCACTGTCTTGACGAAATAAAGCGTTTTTGTACAACTTCATATAAATAGCTGTAAGTCTTGATAGAAGAAGCATACACACATATTTGTGGCTTTCTCTTATACAATTCAAGATCCCCGTGCTGGGCAAACAGGTTTTGAAGCTGTTTGAGCTAAGATTTTCAAGTTATTCACATAATGAAAACCTATGCTTTGTTTCGGGCGAGCTCCCCATTCAAATGCATGTAATCATAGGAAACGCACTGTCTTGACGAAATAAAGCGTTTTTGTACAACTTCATATAAATAGCTGTAACTCTTGATAGAAGAAGCATACACACATATTATTCACATACTGAAAACCTATACTTTGTTTCGGGCGAATTCCCCCATTCAAATGCATGTAATCGTAGGAAACGCACTGTCTTGACGAAATAAAGCGTTTTTGTACAACTTCATATAAATAGCTGTAAGTCTTGATAGAAGAAGCATACACACATATTTGTGGCTTTCTCTTATACAATTCAAGATCCCCGTGCTGGGCAAACAGGTTTTGAAGCTGTTTGAGCTAAGATTTTCAAGTTATTCACATAATGAAAACATATACTTTGTTTCGGCCGAATTCCCCGATTCAAATGCATGTAATCGTAGGAAACGCACTGTCTTGACGAAATAAAGCGTTTTGGTACAACTTCATATAAATAGCTGTAAGTCTTGATAGAAGAAGCATACACACATATTATTAACATAATGAAAACCTATACTTTGTTTCGGGCGAATTCCCCCATTCAAATCGTAGGAAACGCACTGTCTTGACGAAATAAAGCGTTTTTGTACAACTTCATATAAATAGCTGTAACTCTTGATAGAAGAAGCATACACACATATTATTCACATAATGAAAACCTATACTTTGTTTCGGGCGAATTCCCCCATTCAAATGCATGTAATCGTAGGAAACGCACTGTCTTGACAAAATAAAGCGTTTTTGTACAACTTCATATAAATAGCTGTAAATCTTGATAGAAGAAGCATACACACATATTTGTGGCTTTCTCTTATAAAATTCAAGATCCCCGTGCTGGGCAAACAGGTTTTGAAGCTGTTTGAGCTAAGATTTTCAAGTTATTCACATAATGAAAACCTATACTTTGTTTCGGGCGAATTGCCCCATTCAAATGCATGTAATCGTAGGAAACGCACTGTCTTGACGAAATAAAGCGTTTTTGTACAACTTCATATAAATAACTGTAAGTCTTGATAGAAGAAGCATACACACATATTTGTGACTTTCTCTTATACAATTCAAGATCCCCGTGCTGGGCAAACAGGTTTTGAAGCTGTTTGAGCTAAGATTTTCAAGTTATTCACATAATGAAAACCTGTACTTTGTTTCGGGCGAATTGCCCCATTCAAATGCATGTAATCGTGGGAAACGCACTGTCTTAACGAAATAAAGCGTTTTTGTACAATTTCATATAAATAGCTGGAAGTCTTGATAGAAGAAGCATACACACATATTTGTGGCTTTCTCTTATACAACTCAAGATCCCCGTGCTGGGTAAACAGGTTTTGAAGCTGTTTGAGCTAAGATTTTCAAGTTATTCACATAATGAAAACCTATACTTTGTTTCGGGCGAATTGCTCGATTCAAATGCATGTAATCGTAGGAAATGCACTGTCTTGACAAAATAAAGCGTTTTTGTACACCTTCATATAAATAGCTGTAAGTCTTGATAGAAGAAGCATACACACATATTATTAACATAATGAAAACCTATACTTTGTTTCGGGCGAATTCCCCCATTCAAATGCATGTAATCGTAGGAAACGCACTGTCTTGACGAAATAATGCGTTTTTGCACAACTTCATATAAATAGCTGTAAGTCTTGATAGAAGAAGCATACACACATATTTGTGGCTTTCTCTTATAAAATTCAAGATTCCCGTGCTGGGCAAACAGGTTTTGAAGCTGTTTGAGCTAAGATTTTCAAGTTATTCACATAATGAAAACCTATACTTTGTTTCGGGCGAATTGCCCCATTCAAATGCATGTAATCGTAGGAAACGCACTGTCTTGACGAAATAAAGCGTTTTTGTACAACTTCATATAAATAGCTGTAAGTCTTGATAGAAGAAGCATACACACATATTTGTGGCTTTCTCTTATACAATTCAAGATCCCCGTGCTGGGCAAACAGGTTTTGAAGCTGTTTGAGCTAAGATTTTCAAGTTATTCACATAATGAAAACCTATACTTTGTTTCGGGCGAATTGCCCCATTCAAATGCATGTAATCGTAGGAAACGCACTGTCTTGACGAAATAAAGCGTTTTGGTACAACTTCATATAAATAGCTGTAAGTCTTGATAGAACAAGCATACACACATATTATTAACATAATGAAAACCTATACTTTGTTTCGGCCGAATTCCCCCATTCAAATGCATGTAATCGTAGGAAACGCACTGTGTTGACGAAATAAAGCGTTCTTGTACAACTTCATGTAAATAACTGTAAGTCTTGATAGAAGAAGCATACACACATATTATTCACATAATGAAAAACTATATTTTGTTTCCGGCGAATTCCCCCATTCAAATGCATGTAATCGTAGGAAACGCACTGTCTTGACGAAATAAAGCGTTTTTGTACAACTTCATATAAATAGCTGTAAGTCTTGATAGAAGAAGCATACACACATATTTGTGGCTTTCTCTTATACAATTCAAGATCCCGTGCTGGGCAAACAGGTTTTGAAGCTGTTTGAGCTAAGATTTTCAAGTTATTCACATAATGAAAACCTATACTTTGTTTCGGCCGAATTGCCCCATTCAAATGCATGTAATCGTAGGAAACGCACTGTCTTGACGGAATAAAGCGTTTTTGTACAATTTCATATAATAGCTGGAAGTCTTGATAGAAGAAGCATACACACATATTTTTGGCTTTCTCTTATAAAATTCAAGATCCCCGTGCTGGGCAAACAGGTTTTGAAGCTGTTTGAGCTAAGATTTTCAAGTTATTCACATAATGAAAACCTATACTTTGTTTCGGCCGAATTGCCCCATTCAAATGCATGTAATCCTCGGAAACGCACTGTCTTGACGAAATAAAGCGTTTTGGTACAACTTCATATAAATAGCTGTAAGTCTTGATAGAACAAGCATACACACATATTATTAACATAATGAAATGAAAACCTATACTTTGTTTCGGCCGAATTGCCCCATTCAAATGCATGTAATCGTAGGAAACGCACTGTCTTGACGAAATAAAGCGTTTTTGTACAACTTCATATAAATAGCTGTAAGTCTTGATAGAAGAAGCATACACACATATTTGTGGCTTTCTCTTATACAATTCAAGATCCCCGTGCTGGGCAAACAGGTTTTGAAGCTGTTTGAGCTAAGATTTTCAAGTTATTCACATAATGAAAACCTATACTTTGTTTCGGGCGAATTCCCCATTCAAATGCATGTAATCGTAGGAAACGCACTGTCTTGACGAAATAAAGCGTTTTTGTACAACTTCTTATAAATATGTGTAAGTCTTGATAGAACACTCATACACATATATTTGTGGCTTTCTCTTATACAATTCAAGATCCCCGTGCTGGGCAAACAGGTTTTGAAGCTGTTTGAGCTAAGATTTTCAAGTTATTCACATAATGAAAACCTATACTTTGTTTCGGGCGAATTCCCCCATTCAAATGCATGTAATCGTAGGAAACGCACTGTCTTGACGAAATAAAGCGTTTTTGTACAACTTCATATAAATAGCTGTAAGTCTTGATAGAAGAAGCATACACACATATTTGTGGCTTTCTCTTATACAATTCAAGATCCCCGTGCTGGGCAAACAGGTTTTGAAGCTGTTTGAGCTAAGATTTTCAAGTTATTCACATAATGAAAACCTATACTTTGTTTCGGGCGAATTGCCCCATTCAAATGCATGTAATCGTAGGAAACGCACTGTCTTGACGAAATAAAGCGTTTTTGTACAACTTCATATAAATATGCTGTAAGTCTTGATAGAAGAAGCATACACACATATTTGTGGCTTTCTCTTATACAATTCAAGATCCCCGTGCTGGGCAAACAGGTTTTGAAGCTGTTTGAGCTAAGATTTTCAAGTTATTCACATAATGAAAACCTATACTTTGTTTCGGCCGAATTGCCCCATTCAAATGCATGTAATCGTAGGAAACGCACTGTCTTGACGAAATAAAGCGTTTTTGTACAACTTCATATAAATAGCTGTAACTCTTGATTGAAGAAGCATACACACATATTATTCACATAATGAAAACCTATACTTTGTTTCGGGCGAATTCCCCCATTCAAATCGTAGGAAACGCACTGTCTTGACGAAATAAAGCGTTTTTGTACAACTTCATATAAATAGCTGTAACTCTTGATTGAAGAAGCATACACACATATTATTCACATAATGAAAACCTATACTTTGTTTCGGCCGAATTCCCCCATTCAAATGCATGTAATCGTAGGAAACGCACTGTCTTGACGAAATAAAGCGTTTTTGTACAACTTCATATAAATAGCTGTAAGTCTTGATAGAAGAAGCATACACATATATTTGTGGCTTTCTCTTATAAAATTCAAGATCCCCGTGCTGGGCAAACAGGTTTTGAAGCTGTTTGAGCTAAGATTTTCAAGTTATTCACATAATGAAAACCTATACTTTGTTTCGGGCGAATTGCCCCATTCAAATGCATGTAATCGTAGGAAACGCACTGTCTTGACGAAATAAAGCGTTTTTGTACAACTTCATATAAATAGCTGTAAGTCTTGATAGAAGAAGCATACACACATATTATTCACATAATGAAAACCTATACTTTGTTTCGGGCCGAATTCCCCCATTCAATAATCGTAGGAAACGCACTGTCTTGACGAAATAAAGCGTTTTTGTACAACTTCATATAAATAGCTGTAAGTCTTGATAGAAGAAGCATACACACATATTATTCACATAATGAAAACCTATACTTTGTTTCGGCCGAATTCCCCCATTCAAATGCATGTAATCGTAGGAAACGCACTGTCTTGACGAAATAAAGCGTTTTTGTACAACTTCATATAAATAGCTGTAAGTCTTGATAGAAGAAGCATACACACATATTTGTGGCTTTCTCTTATACAATTCAAGATCCCCGTGCTGGGCAAACAGGTTTTGAAGCTGTTTGAGCTAAGATTTTCAAGTTATTCACATAATGAAAACCTATACTTTGTTTCGGCCGAATTGCCCCATTCAAATGCATGTAATCGTAGGAAACGCACTGTCTTGACGGAATAAAGCGTTTTTGTACAATTTCATATAAATAGCTGGAAGTCTTGATAGAAGAAGCATACACACATATTTTTGGCTTTCTCTTATACAATTCAAGATCCCCGTGCTGGGCAAACAGGTTTTGAAGCTGTTTGAGCTAAGATTTTCAAGTTATTCACATAATGAAAACCTATACTTTGTTTCGGGCGAATTGCTCCATTCAAATGCATGTAATCGTAGGAAACGCACTGTCTTGACGAAATAAAGCGTTTTGGTACAACTTCATATAAATAGCTGTAACTCTTGATAGAAGAAGCATACACACATATTATTCACATAATGAAAACCTATACTTTGTTTCGGCCGAATTGCCCCATTCAAATGCATGTAATCGTAGGAAACGCACTGTCTTGACGAAATAAAGCGTTTTTGTACAACTTCATATAAATAGTTGTAAGTCTTGATAGAAGAAGCATACACACATATTTGTGGCTTTCTCTTATACAATTCAAGATCCCCGTGCTGGGCAAACAGGTTTTGAAGCTGTTTGAGCTAAGATTTTCAAGTTATTCACATAATGAAAACCTATACTTTGTTTCGGGCGAATTGCCCCATTCAAATGCATGTAATCGTAGGAAACGCACTGTCTTGACGAAATAAAGCGTTTTTGTACAATTTCATATAAATAGCTGGAAGTCTTGATAGAAGAAGCATACACACATATTTGTGGCTTTCTCTTATACAATTCAAGATCCCCGTGCTGGGCAAACAGGTTTTGAAGCTGTTTGAGCTAAAATTTTCATGTTATTCACATAATGAAAACCTATACTTTGTTTCGGGCGAATTGCCCCATTCAAATGCATGTAATCGTAGGAAACGCACTGTCTTGACGAAATAAAGCGTTTTTCTACAACTACATATAAATAGCTGTAAGTCTTGATAGAAGAAGCATACACACATATTTGTGGCTTTCTCTTATACAATTCAAGATCCCCGTGCTGGGCAAACAGGTTTTGAAGCTGTTTGAGCTAAGATTTTCAAGTTATTCACATAATGAAAACCTATACTTTGTTTCGGCCGAATTCCCCCATTCAAATGCATGTAATCGTAGGAAACGCACTGTCTTGACGAAATAAAGCGTTTTTGTACAACTTCATATAAATAGCTGTAACTCTTGATAGAAGAAGCATACACACATATTATTCACATAATGAAAACCTATACTTTGTTTCGGCCGAATTCCCCCATTCAAATGCATGTAATCGTAGGAAACGCACTGTCTTGACGAAATAAAGCGTTTTTGTACAACTACATATAAATAGCTGTAAGTCTTGATAGAAGAAGCATACACACATATTTGTGGCTTTCTCTTATACAATTCAAGATCCCCGTGCTGGGCAAACAGGTTTTGAAGCTGTTTGAGCTAAGATTTTCAAGTTATTCACATAATGAAAACCTATACTTTGTTTCGGGCGAATTCCCCCATTCAAATGCATGTAATCGTAGGAAACGCACTGTCTTGACGAAATAAAGCGTTTTTGTACAACTACATATAAATAGCTGTAAATCTTGATAGAAGAAGCATACACACATATTTGTGGCTTTCTCTTATACAATTCAAGATCCCCGTGCTGGGCAAACAGGTTTTGAAGCTGTTTGAGCTAAGATTTTCAAGTTATTCACATAATGAAAACCTATACTTTGTTTCGGGCGAATTCCCCCATTCAAATGCATGTAATCGTAGGAAACGCACTGTCTTGACGAAATAAAGCGTTTTTGTACAACTTCATAGAAATAGCTGTAACTCTTGATAGAAGAAGCATACACACATATTTGTGGCTTTCTCTTATACAATTCAAGATCCCCGTGCTGGGCAAACAGGTTTTGAAGCTGTTTGAGCTAAGATTTTCAAGTTATTCACATAATGAAAACCTATACTTTGTTTCGGGCGAATTCCCCCATTCAAATGCATGTAATCGTAGGAAACGCACTGTCTTGACGAAATAAAGCGTTTTGGTACAACTTCATATAAATATGTGTAACTCTTGATAGAAGAAGCATACACACATATTATTCACATAATGAAAACCTATACTTTGTTTCGGCCGAATTCCCCCATTCAAATGCATGTAATCGTAGGAAACGCACTGTCTTGACGAAATAAAGCGTTTTTGTAAAACTACATATAAATAGCTGTAAGTCTTGATAGAAAAAGCATACACACATCTTTGTGGCTTTCTCTTATACAATTCAAGATCCCCGTGCTGGGCAAACAGGTTTTGAAGCTGTTTGAGCTAAGATTTTCAAGTTATTCACATAATGAAAACCTATACTTTGTTTCGGGCGAATTGCCCCATTCAAATGCATGTAATCGTAGGAAACGCACTGTCTTGACGAAATAAAGCGTTTTGGTCCAACTTCATATAAATAGCTGTAACTCTTGATAGAAGAAGCATACACACATATTATTCACATAATGAAAACCTATACTTTGTTTCGGGCGAATTCCCCCATTCAAATGCATGTAATCGTAGGAAACGCACTGTCTTGACGAAATAAAGCGTTTTTGTACAACTTCATAGAAATAGCTGTAACTCTTGATAGAAGAAGCATACACACATATTATTCACATAATGAAAACCTATACTTTGTTTCGGCCGAATTCCCCCATTCAAATGCATGTAATCGTAGGAAACGCACTGTCTTGACGAAATAAAGCGTTTTTGTACAACTACATATAAATAGCTGTAAGTCTTGATAGAAGAAGCATACACACATATTTGTGGCTTTCTCTTATACAATTCAAGATCCCCGTGCTGGGCAAACAGGTTTTGAAGCTGTTTGAGCTAAGATTTTCAAGTTATTCACATAATGAAAACCTATACTTTGTTTCGGGCGAATTCCCCCATTCAAATGCATGTAATCGTAGGAAACGCACTGTCTTGACGAAATAAAGCGTTTTTGTACAACTACATATAAATAGCTGTAAATCTTGATAGAAGAAGCATACACACATATTTGTGGCTTTCTCTTATACAATTCAAGATCCCCGTGCTGGGCAAACAGGTTTTGAAGCTGTTTGAGCTAAGATTTTCAAGTTATTCACATAATGAAAACCTATACTTTGTTTCGGGCGAATTCCCCCATTCAAATGCATGTAATCGTAGGAAACGCACTGTCTTGACGAAATAAAGCGTTTTGGTACAACTTCATATAAATAGCTGTAACTCTTGATAGAAGAAGCATACACACATATTATTCACATAATGAAAACCTATACTTTGTTTCGGCCGAATTCCCCCATTCAAATGCATGTAATCGTAGGAAACGCACTGTCTTGACGAAATAAAGCGTTTTTGTAAAACTACATATAAATAGCTGTAAGTCTTGATAGAAAAAGCATACACACATCTTTGTGGCTTTCTCTTATACAATTCAAGATCCCCGTGCTGGGCAAACAGGTTTTGAAGCTGTTTGAGCTAAGATTTTCAAGTTATTCACATAATGAAAACCTATACTTTGTTTCGGGCGAATTGCCCCATTCAAATGCATGTAATCGTAGGAAACGCACTGTCTTGACGAAATAAAGCGTTTTGGTCCAACTTCATATAAATAGCTGTAACTCTTGATAGAAGAAGCATACACACATATTATTCACATAATGAAAACCTATACTTTGTTTCGGGCGAATTCCCCCATTCAAATGCATGTAATCGTAGGAAACGCACTGTCTTGACGAAATAAAGCGTTTTTGTACAACTTCATAGAAATATGTGTAAGTCTTGATAGAAGAATCATACACACATATTTGTGGATTTCTCTTATACAATTCAAGATCCCCGTGCTGGGCAAACAGGTTTTGAAGCTGTTTGAGCTAATATTTTCAAGTTATTCACATAATGAAAACCTATACTTTGTTTCGGCCGAATTCCCCCATTCAAATGCATGTAATCATAGGAAACGCACTGTCTTGACGAAATAAAGCGTTTTTGTACAACTTCATATAAATAGCTGTAAGTCTTGATAGAAGAAGCATACACACATATTTGTGGCTTTCTCTTATACAATTCAAGATCCCCGTGCTAGGGCAAACAGGTTTTGAAGCTGTTTGAGCTAATATTTTCAAGTTATTCACATAATGAAAACCTATACTTTGTTTCGGCCGAATTCCCCCATTCAAATGCATGTAATTGTAGGAAACGCACTGTCTTGACGAAATAAAGCATTTTTGTACAACTTCACATAAATAGCTGTAAGTCTTGATAGAAGAAGCATACACACATATTATTCACATAATGAAAACCTATACTTTGTTTCGGGCGAATTCCCCCATTCAAATGCATGTAATCGTAGGCAACGCACTGTCTTGACGAAATAAAGCGTTTTTGTACAACTTCATATAAATAGCTGTAACTCTTGATAGAAGAAGCACACACACATATTATTCACATAATGAAAACCTATACTTTGTTTCGGCCGAATTCCCCCATTCAAATCGTAGCAAACGCACTGTCTTAAAGAAATAAACCGTTTTTGTACAACTTCATATAAATAGCTGTAAGTCTTGATAGAAGAAGCATACACACATATTTGTGGCTTTCTCTTATACAATTCAATATCCCCGTTCTTGGCAAACAGGTTTTGAAGCTGTTTGAGCTAAGATTTTCAAGTTATTCACATAATGAAAACCTATACTTTGTTTCTGGCGAATTCCCCCATTCAAATGCATGGAATCGTAGGAAACGCACTGTCTTGACGAAATAAAGCGTTTTTGTACAACTACATATAGATAGCTGTAAGTCTTGATAGAAGAAGCATACACACATATTTGTGGCTTTCTCTTATACAATTCAAGATCTCCGTGCTGGGCAAACAGGTGTTGAAGCTGTTTGAGCTAAGATTTTCAAGTTATTCACATAATGAAAACCTATACTTTGTTTCGGCCGAATTCCCCCATTCAAATGCATGTAATCGTAGGAAACGCACTGTCTTGACGAAATAAAGCGTTTTTGTACAACTACATATAAATAGCTGTAAGTCTTGATAGAAGAAGCATACACACATATTTGTGGCTTTCTCTTATACAATTCAAGATCCCCGTGCTGGGCAAACAGGTTTTGAAGCTGTTTGAGCTAAGATTTTCAAGTTATTCACATAATGAAAACCTATACTTTGTTTCGGGCGAATTCCCCCATTCAAATGCATGTAATCGTAGGAAACGCACTGTCTTGACGAAATAAAGCGTTTTTGTACAACTACATATAAATAGCTGTAAATCTTGATAGAAGAAGCATACACACATATTTGTGGCTTTCTCTTATACAATTCAAGATCCCCGTGCTGGGCAAACAGGTTTTGAAGCTGTTTGAGCTACGATTTTCAAGTTATTCACATAATGAAAACCTATACTTTGTTTCGGGCGAATTCCCCCATTCAAATGCATGTAATCGTAGGAAACGCACTGTCTTGACGAAATAAAGCGTTTTGGTCCAACTTCATATAAATAGCTGTAACTCTTGATAGAAGAAGCATACACACATATTATTCACATAATGAAAACCTATACTTTGTTTCGGGCGAATTCCCCCATTCAAATGCATGTAATCGTAGGAAACGCACTGTCTTGACGAAATAAAGCGTTTTTGTACAACTTCATAGAAATATGTGTAAGTCTTGATAGAAGAATCATACACACATATTTGTGGATTTCTCTTATACAATTCAAGATCCCCGTGCTGGGCAAACAGGTTTTGAAGCTGTTTGAGCTAAGATTTTCAAGTTATTCACATAATGAAAACCTATACTTTGTTTCGGCCGAATTCCCCCATTCAAATGCATGTAATCATAGGAAACGCACTGTCTTGACGAAATAAAGCGTTTTTGTACAACTTCATATAAATAGCTGTAAGTCTTGATAGAAGAAGCATACACACATATTTGTGGCTTTCTCTTATACAATTCAAGATCCCCGTGCTAGGCAAACAGGTTTTGAAGCTGTTTGAGCTAAGATTTTCAAGTTATTCACATAATGAAAACCTATACTTTGTTTCGGGCGAATTCCCCCATTCAAATGCATGTAATCGTAGGAAACGCACTGTCTTGACGAAATAAAGCGTTTTTGTACAACTTCTTATAAATATGTGTAAGTCTTGATAGAACAATCATACACATATATTTGTGGATTTCTCTTATACAATTCAAGATCCCCGTGCTGGGCAAACAGGTTTTGAAGCTGTTTGAGCTAAGATTTTCAAGTTATTCACATAATGAAAATCCTATACTTTGTTTCGGCCGAATTCCCCCATTCAAATGCATGTAATCGTAGGAAACGCACTGTCTTGACGAAATAAAGCGTTTTGGTACAACTTCATATAAATAGCTGTAACTCTTGATAGAAGAAGCATACACACATATTATTCACATAATGAAAACCTATACTTTGTTTCGGGCGAATTCCCCCATTCAAATGCATGTAATCGTAGGAAACGCACTGTCTTGACGAAATAAAGCGTTTTTGTACAACTACATATAAATAGCTGTAAGTCTTGATAGAAGAAGCATACACACATCTTTGTGGCTTTCTCTTATACAATTCAAGATCCCCGTGCTGGGCAAACAGGTTTTGAAGCTGTTTGAGCTAAGATTTTCAAGTTATTCACATAATGAAAACCTATACTTTGTTTCGGGCGAATTGCCCCATTCAAATGCATGTAATCGTAGGAAACGCACTGTCTTGACGAAATAAAGCGTTTTGGTCCAACTTCATATAAATAGCTGTAACTCTTGATAGAAGAAGCATACACACATATTATTCACATAATGAAAACCTATACTTTGCTTCGGGCGAATTCCCCCATTCAAATGCATGTAATCGTAGGAAACGCACTGTCTTGACGAAATAAAGCGTTTTTGTACAACTTCATAGAAATATGTGTAAGTCTTGATAGAAGAATCATACAAACATATTTGTGGATTTCTCTTATACAATTCAAGATCCCCGTGCTGGGCAAACAGGTTTTGAAGCTGTTTGAGCTAATATTTTCAAGTTATTCACATAATGAAAACCTATACTTTGTTTCGGCCGAATTCCCCCATTCAAATGCATGTAATCATAGGAAACGCACTGTCTTGACGAAATAAAGCGTTTTTTTACAACTTCATATAAATATGTGTAAGTCTTGATAGAAGAATCATACACACATATTTGTGGCTTTCTCTTATACAATTCAAGATCCCCGTGCTGGGCAAACAGGCTTTGAAGCTGTTTGAGCTAAGATTTTCAAGTTATTCACATAATGAAAACCTATACTTTGTTTCGGGCGAATTCCCCCATTCAAATGCATGTAATCGTAGGAAACGCACTGTCTTGACGAAATAAAGCGTTTTGGTCCAACTTCATATAAATAGCTGTAACTCTTGATAGAAGAAGCATACACACATATTATTCACATAATGAAAACCTATACTTTGTTTCGGGCGAATTCCCCCATTCAAATGCATGTAATCGTAGGAAACGCACTGTCTTGACGAAATAAAGCGTTTTTGTATAACTTCATAGAAATATGTGTAAGTCTTGATAGAAGAATCATACACACATATTTGTGGATTTCTCTTATACAATTCAAGATCCCCGTGCTGGGCAAACAGGTTTTGAAGCTGTTTGAGCTAAGATTTTCAAGTTATTCACATAATGAAAACCTATACTTTGTTTCGGCCGAATTCCCCCATTCAAATTCATATAATCGTAGGAAACGCACTGTCTTGACGAAATAAAGCGTTTTTGTACAACTTCATATAAATAGCTGTAACTCTTGATAGAAGAAGCATACACACATATTATTCACATAATGAAAACCTATACTTTGTTTCGGCCGAATTCCCCCATTCAAATCGTAGCAAACGCACTGTCTTAAAGAAATAAACCGTTTTTGTACAACTTCATATAAATAGCTGTAAGTCTTGATAGAAGAAGCATACACACATATTTGTGGCTTTCTCTTATACAATTCAATATCCCCGTTCTTGGCAAACAGGTTTTGAAGCTGTTTGAGCTAAGATTTTCAAGTTATTCACATAATGAAAACCTATACTTTGTTTCTGGCGAATTCCCCCATTCAAATGCATGGAATCGTAGGAAACGCACTGTCTTGACGAAATAAAGCGTTTTTGTACAACTACATATAGATAGCTGTAAGTCTTGATAGAAGAAGCATACACACATATTTGTGGCTTTCTCTTATACAATTCAAGATCTCCGTGCTGGGCAAACAGGTGTTGAAGCTGTTTGAGCTAAGATTTTCAAGTTATTCACATAATGAAAACCTATACTTTGTTTCGGCCGAATTCCCCCATTCAAATGCATGTAATCGTAGGAAACGCACTGTCTTGACGAAATAAAGCGTTTTGGTACAACTTCATATAAATAGCTGTAACTCTTGATAGAAGAAGCATACACACATATTATTCACATAATGAAAACCTATACTTTGTTTCGGCCGAATTCCCCCATTCAAATGCATGTAATCGTAGGAAACGCACTGTCTTGACGAAATAAAGCGTTTTTGTACAACTACATATAAATAGCTGTAAGTCTTGATAGAAGAAGCATACACACATATTTGTGGCTTTCTCTTATACAATTCAAGATCCCCGTGCTGGGCAAACAGGTTTTGAAGCTGTTTGAGCTAAGATTTTCAAGTTATTCACATAATGAAAACCTATACTTTGTTTCGGGCGAATTCCCCCATTCAAATGCATGTAATCGTAGGAAACGCACTGTCTTGACGAAATAAAGCGTTTTTGTACAACTACATATAAATAGCTGTAAATCTTGATAGAAGAAGCATACACACATATTTGTGGCTTTCTCTTATACAATTCAAGATCCCCGTGCTGGGCAAACAGGTTTTGAAGCTGTTTGAGCTACGATTTTCAAGTTATTCACATAATGAAAACCTATACTTTGTTTCGGGCGAATTCCCCCATTCAAATGCATGTAATCGTAGGAAACGCACTGTCTTGACGAAATAAAGCGTTTTGGTCCAACTTCATATAAATAGCTGTAACTCTTGATAGAAGAAGCATACACACATATTATTCACATAATGAAAACCTATACTTTGTTTCGGGCGAATTCCCCCATTCAAATGCATGTAATCGTAGGAAACGCACTGTCTTGACGAAATAAAGCGTTTTTGTACAACTTCATAGAAATATGTGTAAGTCTTGATAGAAGAATCATACACACATATTTGTGGATTTCTCTTATACAATTCAAGATCCCCGTGCTGGGCAAACAGGTTTTGAAGCTGTTTGAGCTAAGATTTTCAAGTTATTCACATAATGAAAACCTATACTTTGTTTCGGCCGAATTCCCCCATTCAAATGCATGTAATCATAGGAAACGCACTGTCTTGACGAAATAAAGCGTTTTTGTACAACTTCATATAAATAGCTGTAAGTCTTGATAGAAGAAGCATACACACATATTTGTGGCTTTCTCTTATACAATTCAAGATCCCCGTGCTAGGCAAACAGGTTTTGAAGCTATTTGAGCTAAGATTTTCAAGTTATTCACATAATGAAAACCTATACTTTGTTTCGGGCGAATTCCCCCATTCAAATGCATGTAATCGTAGGAAACGCACTGTCTTGACGAAATAAAGCGTTTTTGTACAACTTCTTATAAATATGTGTAAGTCTTGATAGAACAATCATACACATATATTTGTGGATTTCTCTTATACAATTCAAGATCCCCGTGCTGGGCAAACAGGTTTTGAAGCTGTTTGAGCTAAGATTTTCAAGTTATTCACATAATGAAAACCTATACTTTGTTTCGGCCGAATTCCCCCATTCAAATGCATGTAATCGTAGGAAACGCACTGTCTTGACGAAATAAAGCGTTTTGGTACAACTTCATATAAATAGCTGTAACTCTTGATAGAAGAAGCATACACACATATTATTCACATAATGAAAACCTATACTTTGTTTCGGGCGAATTCCCCCATTCAAATGCATGTAATCGTAGGAAACGCACTGTCTTGACGAAATAAAGCGTTTTTGTACAACTACATATAAATAGCTGTAAGTCTTGATAGAAGAAGCATACACACATCTTTGTGGCTTTCTCTTATACAATTCAAGATCCCCGTGCTGGGCAAACAGGTTTTGAAGCTGTTTGAGCTAAGATTTTCAAGTTATTCACATAATGAAAACCTATACTTTGTTTCGGGCGAATTGCCCCATTCAAATGCATGTAATCGTAGGAAACGCACTGTCTTGACGAAATAAAGCGTTTTGGTCCAACTTCATATAAATACCTGTAACTCTTGATAGAAGAAGCATACACACATATTATTCACATAATGAAAACCTATACTTTGCTTCGGGCGAATTCCCCCATTCAAATGCATGTAATCGTAGGAAACGCACTGTCTTGACGAAATAAAGCGTTTTTGTACAACTTCATAGAAATATGTGTAAGTCTTGATAGAAGAATCATACACACATATTTGTGGATTTCTCTTATACAATTCAAGATCCCCGTGCTGGGCAAACAGGTTTTGAAGCTGTTTGAGCTAATATTTTCAAGTTATTCACATAATGAAAACCTATACTTTGTTTCGGCCGAATTCCCCCATTCAAATGCATGTAATCATAGGAAACGCACTGTCTTGACGAAATAAAGCGTTTTTTTACAACTTCATATAAATATGTGTAAGTCTTGATAGAAGAATCATACACACATATTTGTGGCTTTCTCTTATACAATTCAAGATCCCCGTGCTGGGCAAACAGGCTTTGAAGCTGTTTGAGCTAAGATCGTCAAGCTATTCACATAATGAAAACCTATACATTGTTTCGGCCGAATTCCCCCATTCAAATGCATGTAATCGTAGGAAACGCACTGTCTTGACGAAATAAAGCGTTTTTGTACAACTTCATATAAATAGCTGTAACTCTTGATAGAAGAAGCATACACACATATTATTCACATAATGAAAACCTATACTTTGTTTCGGCCAAATTCACCCATTCAAATGCATGTAATCGTAGGAAACGCAGTCTTGACGAAATAAAGCGTTTTTGTACAACTTCATATAAATAGCTGTAAGTCTTGATAGAAGAATCATACACACATATTTGTGGCTTTCTCTTATACAATTCAAGATCCCCGTGCTGGGCAAACAGGTTTTGAAGCTGTTTGAGCTAAGATTTTCATGTTATTCACATAATGAAAACCTATACTTTGTTTCGGGCGAATTCCCCCATTCAAATGCATGTAATCGTAAGAAACGCACTGTCTTGACGAAATAAAGCGTTTTTGTACAACTTCATATAAATAGCTGTAAGTCTTGATAGAAGAAGCATACACACATATTATTCACATAATGAAAACCTATAATTTGTTTCGGCCGAATTCCCCCATTCAAATGCATGTAATCGTAGGAAACGCATTGTCTTGACGAAATAAAGCGTTCTAGTACAACTTCATATAAATAACTGTAAGTCTTGATAGAAGAAGCATACACACATATTATTCACATAATGAAAACCTATAATTTGTTTCGGCCGAATTCCCCCATTCAAATGCATGTAATCGTAGGAAACGCACTGTCTTGACGAAATAAAGCGTTTTTGTAAAACTTCATATAAATAGCTGTAAGTCTTGATAGAAGAAGCATACACACATATTTGTGGCTTTCTCTTATACAATTCAAGATCCCCGTGCTGGGCAAACAGGTTTTGAAGCTGTTTGAGCTAAGATTTTCAAGTTATTCACATAATGAAAACCTATACTTTGTTTCGGCCGAATTCCCCCATTCAAATGCATGTAATCGTAGGAAACGCACTGTCTTGACGAAATAAAGCGTTTTTGTACAACTTCATATAAATAGCTGTAAGTCTTGATAGAAGAAGCATACACACATATTATTCACATAATGAAAACCTATACTTTGTTTCGGGCGAATTCCCCCATTCAAATGCATGTAATCGTAGGAAACGCACTGTCTTGACGAAATAAAGCGTTTTTGTACAACTTCATATAAATAGCTGTAAGTCTTGATAGAAGAAGCATACACACATATTATTCACATAATGAAAACCTATACTTTGTTTCGGGCGAATTCAAATGCATGTAATCGTAGGAAACGCACTGTCTTGACGAAATAAAGCGTTTTTGTACAACTTCATATAAATAACTGTAAGTCTTGATAGAAGAAGCATACACACATATTATTCACATAATGAAAAACTATACTTTGTTTCGGGCGAATTCCCCCATTCAAATGCATGTAATCGTAGGAAACGCACTGTCTTGACGAAATAAAGCGTTTTTGTACAACTTCATATAAATAGCTGTAAGTCTTGATAGAAGAAGCATACACACATATTTGTGGCTTTCTCTTATACAATTCAAGATCCCCGTGCTGGGCAAACAGGTTTTGAAGCTGTTTGAGCTAAGATTTTCAAGTTATTCACATAATTAAAACCTATACTTTGTTTCGGCCGAATTCCCCCATTCAAATGCATGTAATCGTAGGAAACGCACTGTCTTGACGATTTAAAGCGTTTTTGTACAACTTCATATAAATAGCTGTAAGTCTTGATAGAAGACTCAGACACACATATTTACGGCGTTATCTTATAAAATTCAATATCCATGCCCGTGCTGGACAAACAGGTTTTGAAGCTGTTTGAGCTAAGATTTTCAAGTTATTCACATAATGAAAACCTATACTTTGTTTCGGGCGAATTCCCCCATTCAAATGCATGTAATCGTAGGAAACGCAGTCTTGACGAAATAAAGCGTTTTTGTACAACTTCATATAAATAGCTGTAAGTCTTGATAGAAGACTCAGACACACATATTTACGGCGTTATCTTATAAAATTCAATATCCATGCCCGTGCTGGGCAAACAGGTTTTGAAGCTGTTTGAGCTAAGATTTTCAAGTTATTCACATAATGAAAACCTATACTTTGTTTCGGCCGAATTCCCCCATTCAAATGCATGTAATCGTAGGAAACGCACTGTCTTGACGAAATAAAGCGTTTTTGTACAACTTCATATAAATAGCTGTAAGTTTTGATAGAAGACTCAGACACACGGCGTTATCTTATAGAATTCAATATTCATCCCCGTGCTGGGCAAACAGGTTCTGAAGCTGTTTGAGCTAGGTTTTTCAAGTTATTCACATAATGAAAACCTATACTTTGTTTCGGCCGATTCCCCCATTCAAAATGCATGTAATCATAGGAAATGC
Organism: Neolamprologus multifasciatus; assembly: GCF_963576455.1. NCBI lineage: Eukaryota > Metazoa > Chordata > Actinopteri > Cichliformes > Cichlidae > Neolamprologus > Neolamprologus multifasciatus. The sequence continues at coordinate 30,763,225 of NC_140456.1, read as the reverse complement.
ACTGTCTTGACGAAATAAAGCGTTTTTGTACAACTTCATATAAATAGCTGTAACTCTTGATAGAAGAAGCATACACACATATTATTCACATAATGAAAACCTATACTTTGTTTCGGGCGAATTCCCCCATTCAAATGCATGTAATCGTAGGAAACGCACTGTCTTGACGAAATAAAGCGTTTTTGTACAACTTCATAGAAATATGTGTAAGTCTTGATAGAAGAATCATACACACATATTTGTGGATTTCTCTTATACAATTCAAGATCCCCGTGCTGGGCAAACAGGTTTTGAAGCTGTTTGAGCTAAGATTTTCAAGTTATTCACATAATGAAAACCTATACTTTGTTTCGGCCGAATTCCCCCATTCAAATGCATGTAATCATAGGAAACGCACTGTCTTGACGAAATAAAGCGTTTTTGTACAACTTCATATAAATAGCTGTAAGTCTTGATAGAAGAAGCATACACACATATTTGTGGCTTTCTCTTATACAATTCAAGATCCCCGTGCTAGGCAAACAGGTTTTGAAGCTGTTTGAGCTAAGATTTTCAAGTTATTCACATAATGAAAACCTATACTTTGTTTCGGGCGAATTCCCCCATTCAAATGCATGTAATCGTAGGAAACGCACTGTCTTGACGAAATAAAGCGTTTTTGTACAACTTCTTATAAATATGTGTAAGTCTTGATAGAACAATCATACACATATATTTGTGGATTTCTCTTATACAATTCAAGATCCCCGTGCTGGGCAAACAGGTTTTGAAGCTGTTTGAGCTAAGATTTTCAAGTTATTCACATAATGAAAACCTATACTTTGTTTCGGCCGAATTCCCCCATTCAAATGCATGTAATCGTAGGAAACGCACTGTCTTGACGAAATAAAGCGTTTTGGTACAACTTCATATAAATAGCTGTAACTCTTGATAGAAGAAGCATACACACATATTATTCACATAATGAAAACCTATACTTTGTTTCGGGCGAATTCCCCCATTCAAATGCATGTAATCGTAGGAAACGCACTGTCTTGACGAAATAAAGCGTTTTTGTACAACTACATATAAATAGCTGTAAGTCTTGATAGAAGAATCATACACACATATTTGTGGCTTTCTCTTATACAATTCAAGATCCCCGTGCTGGGCAAACAGGCTTTGAAGCTGTTTGAGCTAAGATCGTCAAGCTATTCACATAATGAAAACCTATACATTGTTTCGGCCGAATTCCCCCATTCAAATGCATGTAATCGTAGGAAACGCACTGTCTTGACGAAATAAAGCGTTTTTGTACAACTTCATATAAATAGCTGTAACTCTTGATAGAAGAAGCATACACACATATTATTCACATAATGAAAACCTATACTTTGTTTCGGCCAAATTCACCCATTCAAATGCATGTAATCGTAGGAAACGCATTGTCTTGACGAAATAAAGCGTTCTAGTACAACTTCATATAAATAACTGTAATTCTTGATAGAAGAAGCATACACACATATTATTCACATAATGAAAACCTATAATTTGTTTCGGCCGAATTCCCCCATTCAAATGCATGTAATCGTAGGAAACGCACTGTCTTGACGAAATAAAGCGTTTTTGTAAAACTTCATATAAATAGCTGTAAGTCTTGATAGAAGAAGCATACACACATATTTGTGGCTTTCTCTTATACAATTCAAGATCCCCGTGCTGGGCAAACAGGTTTTGAAGCTGTTTGAGCTAAGATTTTCAAGTTATTCACATAATGAAAACCTATACTTTGTTTCGGCCGAATTCCCCCATTCAAATGCATGTAATCGTAGGAAACGCACTGTCTTGACGAAATAAAGCGTTTTTGTACAACTTCATATAAATAGCTGTAAGTCTTGATAGAAGAATCATACACACATATTTGTGGCTTTCTCTTATACAATACAAGATCCCCGTGCTGGGCAAACAGGTTTTGAAGCTGTTTGAGCTAAGATTTTCATGTTATTCACATAATGAAAACCTATACTTTGTTTCGGCCGAATTCCCCCATTCAAATGCATGTAATCGTAAGAAACGCACTGTCTTGACGAAATAAAGCGTTTTTGTACAACTTCATATAAATAGCTGTAAGTCTTGATAGAAGAAGCATACACACATATTATTCACATAATGAAAACCTATAATTTGTTTCGGCCGAATTCCCCCATTCAAATGCATGTAATCGTAGGAAACGCATTGTCTTGACGAAATAAAGCGTTCTAGTACAACTTCATATAAATAACTGTAAGTCTTGATAGAAGAAGCATACACACATATTATTCACATAATGAAAACCTATAATTTGTTTCGGCCGAATTCCCCCATTCAAATGCATGTAATCGTAGGAAACGCACTGTCTTGACGAAATAAAGCGTTTTTGTAAAACTTCATATAAATAGCTGTAAGTCTTGATAGAAGAAGCATACACACATATTTGTGGCTTTCTCTTATACAATTCAAGATCCCCGTGCTGGGCAAACAGGTTTTGAAGCTGTTTGAGCTAAGATTTTCAAGTTATTCACATAATGAAAACCTATACTTTGTTTCGGCCGAATTCCCCCATTCAAATGCATGTAATCGTAGGAAACGCACTGTCTTGACGAAATAAAGCGTTTTTGTACAACTTCATATAAATAGCTGTAAGTCTTGATAGAAGAAGCATACACACATATTATTCACATAATGAAAACCTATACTTTGTTTCGGGCGAATTCCCCCATTCAAATGCATGTAATCGTAGGAAACGAACTGTCTTGACGAAATAAAGCGTTTTTGTACAACTTCATATAAATAGCTGTAAGTCTTGATAGAAGAAGCATACACACATATTATTCACATAATGAAAACCTATACTTTGTTTCGGGCGAATTCAAATGCATGTAATCGTAGGAAACGCACTGTCTTGACGAAATAAAGCGTTTTTGTACAACTTCATATAAATAACTGTAAGTCTTGATAGAAGAAGCATACACACATATTATTCACATAATGAAAAACTATACTTTGTTTCGGGCGAATTCCCCCATTCAAATGCATGTAATCGTAGGAAACGCACTGTCTTGACGAAATAAAGCGTTTTTGTACAACTTCATATAAATATGTGTAAGTCTTGATAGAAGAATCATACACACATATTTGTGGCTTTCTCTTATACAATTCAAGATCCCCGTGCTGGGCAAAAAGGTTTTGAAGCTGTTTGAGCTAAGATTTTCAAGTTATTCACATAATGAAAACCTATACTTTGTTTCGGCCGATTTCCCCCATTCAAATGCATGTAATCGTAGGAAACGCACTGTCTTGACGAAATAAAGCGTTTTTGTACAACTTCATATAAATAGCTGTAAGTCTTGATAGAAGAAGCATACACACATATTATTCACATAATGAAAACCTATAATTTGTTTCGGCCGAATTCCCCCATTCAAATGCATGTAATCGTAGGAAACGCATTGTCTTGACGAAATAAAGCGTTCTACTACGACTTCATATAAATAACTGTAAGTCTTGATAGAAGAAGCATACACACATATTATTCACATAATGAAAACCTATAATTTGTTTCGGCCGAATTCCCCCATTCAAATGCATGTAATCGTAGGAAACGCACTGTCTTGACAAAATAAAGCGTTTTTGTACAACTTCATATAAAGAGCTGTAAGTCTTGATAGAAGAAGCATACACACATAGTTGTGGCTTTCTCTTATACAATTCAAGATCCCCGTGCTGGGCAAACAGGTTTTGAAGCTGTTTGAGCTAAGATTTTCAAGTTATTCACATAATGAAAACCTATACTTTGTTTCGGCCGAATTCCCCCATTCAAATGCATGTAATCGTAGGAAACGCACTGTCTTGACGAAATAAAGCGTTTTTGTACAACTTCATATAAATAGCTGTAAGTCTTGATAGAAGAAGCATACACACATATTTGTGGCTTTCTCTTATACAATTCAAGATCCCCGTGCTGGGCAAACAGGTTTTGAAGCTGTTTGAGCTAAGATTTTCAAGTTATTCACATAATTAAAATCTATACTTTGTTTCGGGCGAATTCCCCCATTCAAATGCATGTAATCGTAGGAAACGCACTGTCTTGACGATTTAAAGCGTTTTTGTACAACTTCATATAAATAGCTGTAAGTCTTGATAGAAGACTCAGACACACATATTTACGGCGTTATCTTATAAAATTCAATATCCATGCCCGTGCTGGACAAACAGGTTTTGAAGCTGTTTGAGCTAAGATTTTCAAGTTATTCACATAATGAAAACCTATACTTTGTTTCGGGCGAATTCCCCCATTCAAATGCATGTAATCGTAGGAAACGCAGTCTTGACGAAATAAAGCGTTTTTGTACAACTTCATATAAATAGCTGTAAGTCTTGATAGAAGACTCAGACACACATATTTACGGCGTTATCTTATAAAATTCAATATCCATGCCCGTGCTGGGCAAACAGGTTTTGAAGCTGTTTGAGCTAAGATTTTCAAGTTATTCACATAATGAAAACCTATACTTTGTTTCGGCCGAATTCCCCATTCAAATGCATGTAATCGTAGGAAACGCACTGTCTTGACGAAATAAAGCGTTTTTGTAAAACTTCATATAAATAGCTGTAAGTCTTGATAGAAGAAGCATACACACATATTTGTGGCTTTCTCTTATACAATTCAAGATCCCCGTGCTGGGCAAACAGGTTTTGAAGCTGTTTGAGCTAAGATTTTCAAGTTATTCACATAATGAAAACCTATACTTTGTTTCGGCCGAATTCCCCCATTCAAATGCATGTAATCGTAGGAAACGCACTGTCTTGACGAAATAAAGCGTTTTTGTACAACTTCATATAAATAGCTGTAAGTCTTGATAGAAGAAGCATACACACATATTATTCACATAATGAAAACCTATACTTTGTTTCGGGCGAATTCCCCCATTCAAATGCATGTAATCGTAGGAAACGCACTGTCTTGACGAAATAAAGCGTTTTTGTACAACTTCATATAAATAGCTGTAAGTCTTGATAGAAGAAGCATACACACATATTATTCACATAATGAAAACCTATACTTTGTTTCGGGCGAATTCAAATGCATGTAATCGTAGGAAACGCACTGTCTTGACGAAATAAAGCGTTTTTGTACAACTTCATATAAATAACTGTAAGTCTTGATAGAAGAAGCATACACACATATTATTCACATAATGAAAAACTATACTTTGTTTCGGGCGAATTCCCCCATTCAAATGCATGTAATCGTAGGAAACGCACTGTCTTGACGAAATAAAGCGTTTTTGTACAACTTCATATAAATATGTGTAAGTCTTGATAGAAGAATCATACACACATATTTGTGGCTTTCTCTTATACAATTCAAGATCCCCGTGCTGGGCAAACAGGTTTTGAAGCTGTTTGAGCTAAGATTTTCAAGTTATTCACATAATGAAAACCTATACTTTGTTTCGGCCGATTTCCCCCATTCAAATGCATGTAATCGTAGGAAACGCACTGTCTTGACGAAATAAAGCGTTTTTGTACAACTTCATATAAATAGCTGTAAGTCTTGATAGAAGAAGCATACACACATATTATTCACATAATGAAAACCTATAATTTGTTTCGGCCGAATTCCCCCATTCAAATGCATGTAATCGTAGGAAACGCATTGTCTTGACGAAATAAAGCGTTCTACTACGACTTCATATAAATAACTGTAAGTCTTGATAGAAGAAGCATACACACATATTATTCACATAATGAAAACCTATAATTTGTTTCGGCCGAATTCCCCCATTCAAATGCATGTAATCGTAGGAAACGCACTGTCTTGACAAAATAAAGCGTTTTTGTACAACTTCATATAAAGAGCTGTAAGTCTTGATAGAAGAAGCATACACACATATTTGTGGCTTTCTCTTATACAATTCAAGATCCCCGTGCTGGGCAAACAGGTTTTGAAGCTGTTTGAGCTAAGATTTTCAAGTTATTCACATAATGAAAACCTATACTTTGTTTCGGCCGAATTCCCCCATTCAAATGCATGTAATCGTAGGAAACGCACTGTCTTGACGAAATAAAGCGTTTTTGTACAACTTCATATAAATAGCTGTAAGTCTTGATAGAAGAAGCATACACACATATTTGTGGCTTTCTCTTATACAATTCAAGATCCCCGTGCTGGGCAAACAGGTTTTGAAGCTGTTTGAGCTAAGATTTTCAAGTTATTCACATAATTAAAACCTATACTTTGTTTCGGGCGAATTCCCCCATTCAAATGCATGTAATCGTAGGAAACGCACTGTCTTGACGATTTAAAGCGTTTTTGTACAACTTCATATAAATAGCTGTAAGTCTTGATAGAAGACTCAGACACACATATTTACGGCGTTATCTTATAAAATTCAATATCCATGCCCGTGCTGGACAAACAGGTTTTGAAGCTGTTTGAGCTAAGATTTTCAAGTTATTCACATAATGAAAACCTATACTTTGTTTCGGGCGAATTCCCCCATTCAAATGCATGTAATCGTAGGAAACGCAGTCTTGACGAAATAAAGCGTTTTTGTACAACTTCATATAAATAGCTGTAAGTCTTGATAGAAGACTCAGACACACATATTTACGGCGTTATCTTATAAAATTCAATATCCATGCCCGTGCTGGGCAAACAGGTTTTGAAGCTGTTTGAGCTAAGATTTTCAAGTTATTCACATAATGAAAACCTATACTTTGTTTCGGCCGAATTCCCCCATTCAAATGCATGTAATCGTAGGAAACGCACTGTCTTGACGAAATAAAGCGTTTTTGTACAACTTCATATAAATAGCTGTAAGTTTTGATAGAAGACTCAGACACACGGCGTTATCTTATAGAATTCAATATTCATCCCCGTGCTGGGCAAACAGGTTTTGAAGCTGTTTGAGCTAGGTTTTTCAAGTTATTCACATAATGAAAACCTATACTTTGTTTCGGCCGATTCCCCCATTCAAAATGCATGTAATCATAGGAAATGCACTGTCTTGACGAAATAAAGCGTTTTTGTACAACTTCATATAAATAGCTGTAAGTTTTGATAGAAGACTCAGACACACATATTTACGGCGTTATCTTATAGAATTCAATATCCATCCCCGTGCTGAGCAAATAGGTTTTGAAGCTCTTTGAGCTAAGATTTTCAAGTTATTCACATAATGAAAACCTATACTTTGTTTTGGGCGAATTCCCCCATTCAAATGCATGTAATCGTAGGAAACGCACTGTCTTGACGAAATAAAAAGTTTTTGTACAACTTCTAAATAGCTGTAAGTCTTGATAGAAGACTCAGACACACATATTTACGGCGTAATCTTATAGAATTCAATATCCATCCGCGTGCTGGGCAAACAGGTTTTGAAGCTGTTTGAGCTAAGATTTTCAAGTTATTCACATAATGAAAACCTATACTTTGTTTCGGCCGAATTCCCCCATTCAAATGCATGTAATCATAGGAAACGCACTGTCTTGACGAAATAAAGCGTTTTTGTACAACTTCATATAAATAGCTGTAAGTCTTGATAGAACAAGCATATATACATATTTGTGGCTTTCTCTTATACAATTCAAGATCCCCGTGCTGGGCAAACAGGTTTTGAAGCTGTTTGAGCTAAGTTTTACAAGTTATTCACATAATGAAAACCTATACTTTGTTTCGGCCGAATCCCCCCATTCAAAATGCATGTAATCGTAGGAAATGCACTGTCTTGACGAAATAAAGCGTTTTTGTACAACTTCATATAAATAGCTGTAAGTCTTGATAGAAGACTCAGACACACATATTTACGGCGTTATCTTATAGAATTCAATATCCATCCCCGTGCTGGGCAAACAGGTTTTGAAGCTGTTTGAGCTAAGAGTTTCAAGTTATTCACATAATGAAAACCTATACTTTGTTTCGGCCGAATTCCCCCATTCAAATGCATGTAATCGTAGGAAACGCACTGTCTAGACTCAATAAAGCGTTTTTGTACAACTTCATATAAATAGCTGTAAGTCTTGATAGAACAAGCATATATACATATTTGTGGCTTTCTCTTATACAATTCAAGATCCCCGTGCTGGGCAAACAGGTTTTGAAGCTGTTTGAGCTAAGATTTTCAAGTTATTCACATAATGAAAACCTATACTTTGTTTCGGGCGAATTGCCGCATTCAAATGCATTTAATCGTAGGAAACGCACTGTCTTGACGAAATAAAGCGTTTTTGTACAACTTCATATAAATAGCTGTAAGTTTTGATAGAAGACTCAGACACACATATTTACGGCGTTATCTTATAGAATTCAATATCCATCCCCGTGCTGGGCAAACAGGTTTTGAAGCTGTTTGAGCTAAGATTTTCAAGTTATTCACATAATGAAAACCTATTCTTTGTTTCGGCCGAATTCCCCCATTCAAATGCATGTAATCGTAGGAAACGCACTGTCTTGACGAAATAAAGCGTTTTTGTACAACTTCATATAAATAGCTGTAAGTTTTGATAGAAGACTCAGACACACATATTTACGGCGTTATCTTATAGAATTCAATATCCATCCCTGTGCTGGGCAAACAGGTTTTGAAGCTGTTTGAGCTAAGATTTTCAAGTTATTCACATAATGAAAACCTATACTTTGTTTCGGCCGAATTCCCCCATTCAAATGCATGTAATCGTAGGAAACGCACTGTCTTGACGAAATAAAGCGTTTTTGTACAACTTCATATAAATAGCTGTAAGTTTTGATAGAAGACTCAGACACACATATTTACGGCGTTATCTTATAGAATTCAATATCCATCCCCGTGCTGGGCAAACATGTTTTGAAGCTGTTTGAGCTAAGTTTTACAAGTTATTCACATAATGAAAACCTATACTTTGTTTCGGCCGAATCCCCCCATTCAAAATGCATGTAATCGTAGGAAATGCACTGTCTTGACGAAATAAAGCGTTTTTGTACAACTTCATATAAATAGTTGTAAGTCTTGATAGAAGACTCAGACACACATATTTACGGCGTTATCTTATAGAATTCAATATCCATCCCCGTGCTGGGCAAACAGGTTTTGAAGCTGTTTGAGCTAAGATTTTCAAGTTATTCACATAATGAAAACCTATACTTTGTTTTGGGGGAATTCCCCCATTCAAATGCATGTAATCGTAGGAAACGCACTGTCTTGACGAAATAAAGCGGTTTTGTACAACTTCATATAAATAGCTGTAAGTCTTGATAGAACAAGCATATATACATATTTGTGGCTTTCTCTTATACAATTCAAGATCCCCGTGCTGGGCAAACAGGTTTTGAAGCTGTTTGAGCTAAGAGTTTCAAGTTATTCACATAATGAAAACCTATACTTTGTTTCGGCCGAATTCCCCCATTCAAATGCATGTAATCGTAGGAAACGCACTGTCTAGACTCAATAAAGCGTTTTTGTACAACTTCATATAAATAGCTGTAAGTCTTGATAGAACAAGCATATATACATATTTGTGGCTTTCTCTTATACAATTCAAGATCCCCGTGCTGGGCAAACAGGTTTTGAAGCTGTTTGAGCTAAGATTTTCAAGTTATTCACATAATGAAAACCTATTCTTTGTTTCGGCCGAATTCCCCCATTCAAATGCATGTAATCGTAGGAAACGCACTGTCTTGACGAAATAAAGCGTTTTTGTACAACTTCATATAAATAGCTGTAAGTTTTGATAGAAGACTCAGACACACATATTTACGGCGTTATCTTATAGAATTCAATATCCATCCCTGTGCTGGGCAAACAGGTTTTGAAGCTGTTTGAGCTAAGATTTTCAAGTTATTCACATAATGAAAACCTATACTTTGTTTCGGCCGAATTCCCCCATTCAAATGCATGTAATCGTAGGAAACGCACTGTCTTGACGAAATAAAGCGTTTTTGTACAACTTCATATAAATAGCTGTAAGTTTTGATAGAAGACTCAGACACACATATTTACGGCGTTATCTTATAGAATTCAATATCCATCCCCGTGCTGGGCAAACATGTTTTGAAGCTGTTTGAGCTAAGATTTTCAAGTTATTCACATAATGAAAACCTATACTTTGTTTTGGGCGAATTCCCCCATTCAAATGCATGTAATCGTAGGAAACGCACTGTCTTGACGAAATAAAGCGTTTTTGTACAACTTCATATAAATAGCTGTAAGTTTTGATAGAAGACTCAGACACACATATTTACGCCGTTATCTTATAGAATTCAATATCCATCCCCGTGCTGGGCAAACAGGTTTTGAAGCTGTTTGAGCTAAGTTTTTCAAGTTATTCACATAATGAAAACCTATAATTTGTTTCGGCCGAATCCCCCATTCAAAATGCATGTAATCGTAGGAAACACACTGTCTTGACAAAATAAAGCGTTTTTGTACAACTTCATATAAATAGCTGTAAGTTTTGATAGAAGACTCAGACACACATATTTACGGTGTTATCTTATAGAATTCAATATCCATCCCCGTGCTGGGCAAACAGGTTTTGAAGCTGTTTGAGCTAAGATTTTCAAGTTATTCACATAATGAAAACCTATACTTTGTTTCGGCCGAATTCCCCCATTCAAATGCATGTAATCGTAGGAAACGCACTGTCTAGACTCAATAAAGCGTTTTTGTACAACTTCATATAAATAGCTGTAAGTCTTGATAGAACAAGCATATATACATATTTGTGGCTTTCTCTTATACAATTCAAGATCCCCGTGCTGGGCAAACAGGTTTTGAAGCTGTTTGAGCTAAGTTTTTCAAGTTATTCACATAATGAAAACCTATACTTTGTTTCGGCCGAATCCCCCCATTCAAAATGCATGTAATCGTAGGAAATGCACTGTCTTGACGAAATAAAGCGTTTTTGTACAACTTCATATAAATAGCTGTAAGTTTTGATTGAAGACTCAGACACACATATTTACGGCGTTATCTTATAGAATTCAATATCCATCCCCATGCTGGGCAAACATGTTTTGAAGCTGTTTGAGCTAAGATTTTCAAGTTATTCACATAATGAAAACCTATACTTTGTTTCGGCCGATTCCCCCATTCAAAATGCATGTAATCATAGGAAATGCACTGTCTTGACGAAATAAAGCGTTTTTGTACAACTTCATATAAATAGCTGTAAGTTTTGATAGAAGACTCAGACACACATATTTACGGCGTTATCTTATAGAATTCAATATCCATCCCCGTGCTGAGCAAATAGGTTTTGAAGCTCTTTGAGCTAAGATTTTCAAGTTATTCACATAATGAAAACCTATACTTTGTTTTGGGCGAATTCCCCCATTCAAATGCATGTAATCGTAGGAAACGCACTGTCTTGACGAAATAAAAAGTTTTTGTACAACTTCTAAATAGCTGTAAGTCTTGATAGAAGACTCAGACACACATATTTACGGCGTAATCTTATAGAATTCAATATCCATCCGCGTGCTGGGCAAACAGGTTTTGAAGCTGTTTGAGCTAAGATTTTCAAGTTATTCACATAATGAAAACCTATACTTTGTTTCGGCCGAATTCCCCCATTCAAATGCATGTAATCATAGGAAACGCACTGTCTTGACGAAATAAAGCGTTTTTGTACAACTTCATATAAATAGCTGTAAGTCTTGATAGAACAAGCATATATACATATTTGTGGCTTTCTCTTATACAATTCAAGATCCCCGTGCTGGGCAAACAGGTTTTGAAGCTGTTTGAGCTAAGTTTTACAAGTTATTCACATAATGAAAACCTATACTTTGTTTCGGCCGAATCCCCCCATTCAAAATGCATGTAATCGTAGGAAATGCACTGTCTTGACGAAATAAAGCGTTTTTGTACAACTTCATATAAATAGCTGTAAGTCTTGATAGAAGACTCAGACACACATATTTACGGCGTTATCTTATAGAATTCAATATCCATCCCCGTGCTGGGCAAACAGGTTTTGAAGCTGTTTGAGCTAAGAGTTTCAAGTTATTCACATAATGAAAACCTATACTTTGTTTCGGCCGAATTCCCCCATTCAAATGCATGTAATCGTAGGAAACGCACTGTCTAGACTCAATAAAGCGTTTTTGTACAACTTCATATAAATAGCTGTAAGTCTTGATAGAACAAGCATATATACATATTTGTGGCTTTCTCTTATACAATTCAAGATCCCCGTGCTGGGCAAACAGGTTTTGAAGCTGTTTGAGCTAAGATTTTCAAGTTATTCACATAATGAAAACCTATACTTTGTTTCGGGCGAATTGCCGCATTCAAATGCATTTAATCGTAGGAAACGCACTGTCTTGACGAAATAAAGCGTTTTTGTACAACTTCATATAAATAGCTGTAAGTTTTGATAGAAGACTCAGACACACATATTTACGGCGTTATCTTATAGAATTCAATATCCATCCCCGTGCTGGGCAAACAGGTTTTGAAGCTGTTTGAGCTAAGATTTTCAAGTTATTCACATAATGAAAACCTATTCTTTGTTTCGGCCGAATTCCCCCATTCAAATGCATGTAATCGTAGGAAACGCACTGTCTTGACGAAATAAAGCGTTTTTGTACAACTTCATATAAATAGCTGTAAGTTTTGATAGAAGACTCAGACACACATATTTACGGCGTTATCTTATAGAATTCAATATCCATCCCTGTGCTGGGCAAACAGGTTTTGAAGCTGTTTGAGCTAAGATTTTCAAGTTATTCACATAATGAAAACCTATACTTTGTTTCGGCCGAATTCCCCCATTCAAATGCATGTAATCGTAGGAAACGCACTGTCTTGACGAAATAAAGCGTTTTTGTACAACTTCATATAAATAGCTGTAAGTTTTGATAGAAGACTCAGACACACATATTTACGGCGTTATCTTATAGAATTCAATATCCATCCCCGTGCTGGGCAAACATGTTTTGAAGCTGTTTGAGCTAAGTTTTACAAGTTATTCACATAATGAAAACCTATACTTTGTTTCGGCCGAATCCCCCCATTCAAAATGCATGTAATCGTAGGAAATGCACTGTCTTGACGAAATAAAGCGTTTTTGTACAACTTCATATAAATAGTTGTAAGTCTTGATAGAAGACTCAGACACACATATTTACGGCGTTATCTTATAGAATTCAATATCCATCCCCGTGCTGGGCAAACAGGTTTTGAAGCTGTTTGAGCTAAGATTTTCAAGTTATTCACATAATGAAAACCTATACTTTGTTTTGGGGGAATTCCCCCATTCAAATGCATGTAATCGTAGGAAACGCACTGTCTTGACGAAATAAAGCGGTTTTGTACAACTTCATATAAATAGCTGTAAGTCTTGATAGAACAAGCATATATACATATTTGTGGCTTTCTCTTATACAATTCAAGATCCCCGTGCTGGGCAAACAGGTTTTGAAGCTGTTTGAGCTAAGAGTTTCAAGTTATTCACATAATGAAAACCTATACTTTGTTTCGGCCGAATTCCCCCATTCAAATGCATGTAATCGTAGGAAACGCACTGTCTAGACTCAATAAAGCGTTTTTGTACAACTTCATATAAATAGCTGTAAGTCTTGATAGAACAAGCATATATACATATTTGTGGCTTTCTCTTATACAATTCAAGATCCCCGTGCTGGGCAAACAGGTTTTGAAGCTGTTTGAGCTAAGATTTTCAAGTTATTCACATAATGAAAACCTATTCTTTGTTTCGGCCGAATTCCCCCATTCAAATGCATGTAATCGTAGGAAACGCACTGTCTTGACGAAATAAAGCGTTTTTGTACAACTTCATATAAATAGCTGTAAGTTTTGATAGAAGACTCAGACACACATATTTACGGCGTTATCTTATAGAATTCAATATCCATCCCTGTGCTGGGCAAACAGGTTTTGAAGCTGTTTGAGCTAAGATTTTCAAGTTATTCACATAATGAAAACCTATACTTTGTTTCGGCCGAATTCCCCCATTCAAATGCATGTAATCGTAGGAAACGCACTGTCTTGACGAAATAAAGCGTTTTTGTACAACTTCATATAAATAGCTGTAAGTTTTGATAGAAGACTCAGACACACATATTTACGGCGTTATCTTATAGAATTCAATATCCATCCCCGTGCTGGGCAAACATGTTTTGAAGCTGTTTGAGCTAAGATTTTCAAGTTATTCACATAATGAAAACCTATACTTTGTTTTGGGCGAATTCCCCCATTCAAATGCATGTAATCGTAGGAAACGCACTGTCTTGACGAAATAAAGCGTTTTTGTACAACTTCATATAAATAGCTGTAAGTTTTGATAGAAGACTCAGACACACATATTTACGCCGTTATCTTATAGAATTCAATATCCATCCCCGTGCTGGGCAAACAGGTTTTGAAGCTGTTTGAGCTAAGTTTTTCAAGTTATTCACATAATGAAAACCTATAATTTGTTTCGGCCGAATCCCCCCATTCAAAATGCATGTAATCGTAGGAAACACACTGTCTTGACAAAATAAAGCGTTTTTGTACAACTTCATATAAATAGCTGTAAGTTTTGATAGAAGACTCAGACACACATATTTACGGTGTTATCTTATAGAATTCAATATCCATCCCCGTGCTGGGCAAACAGGTTTTGAAGCTGTTTGAGCTAAGATTTTCAAGTTATTCACATAATGAAAACCTATACTTTGTTTCGGCCGAATTCCCCCATTCAAATGCATGTAATCGTAGGAAACGCACTGTCTAGACTCAATAAAGCGTTTTTGTACAACTTCATATAAATAGCTGTAAGTCTTGATAGAACAAGCATATATACATATTTGTGGCTTTCTCTTATACAATTCAAGATCCCCGTGCTGGGCAAACAGGTTTTGAAGCTGTTTGAGCTAAGTTTTTCAAGTTATTCACATAATGAAAACCTATACTTTGTTTCGGCCGAATCCCCCCATTCAAAATGCATGTAATCGTAGGAAATGCACTGTCTTGACGAAATAAAGCGTTTTTGTACAACTTCATATAAATAGCTGTAAGTTTTGATTGAAGACTCAGACACACATATTTACGGCGTTATCTTATAGAATTCAATATCCATCCCCATGCTGGGCAAACAGGTTTTGAAGCTGTTTGAGCTAAGATTTTCAAGTTATTCACATAATGAAAACCTATACTTTGTTTCGGCCGAATTCCCCCATTCAAATGCATGTAATCGTAGGAAACGCACTGTCTTGACGAAATAAAGTGGTTTTGTACAACTTCATATAAATAGCTGTAAGTCTTGATAGAACAAGCATATATACATATTTGTGGCTTTCTCTTATACAATTCAAGATCCCCGTGCTGGGTAAACAGGTTTTGAAGCTGTTTGAGCTAAGATTTTCAAGTTATTCACATAATGAAAACCTATACTTTGTTTCGGCCGAATTCCCCCATTCAAATGCATGTAATCGTAGGAAACGCACTGTCTTGACTCAATAAAGCGTTTTTGTACAACTTCATATAAATAGCTGTAAGTCTTGATAGAACAAGCATATATACATATTTGTGGCTTTCTCTTATACAATTTAAGATCCCCGTGCTGGGCAAACAGGTTTTGAAGCTGTTTGAGCTAAGATTTTCAAGTTATTCACATAATGAAAACCTATACTTTGTTTCGGCCGAATTCCCGCATTCAAATGCATGTAATCGTAGGAAACGCACTGTCTTGACGAAATAAAGCGTTTTTGTACAACTTCATATAAATAGCTGTAAGTTTTGATAGAAGACTCAGACACACATATTTACGGCGTTATCTTATAGAATTCAATATCCATCCCCGTGCTGGGCAAACAGGTTTTGAAGCTGTTTGAGCTAAGATTTTCAAGTTATTCACATAATGAAAACCTATACTTTGTTTCGGCCGAATTCCCCCATTCAAATGCATGTAATCGTAGGAAACGCACTGTCTTGACGAAATAAAGCGTTTTTGTACAACTTCATATAAATAGCTGTAAGTCTTGATAGAAGACTCAGACACACATATTTACGGCGTTATCTTATAGAATTCAATATCCATCCCCGTGCTGGGCAAACATGTTTTGAAGCTGTTTGAGCTAAGATTTTCAAGTTATTCACATAATGAAAACCTATACTTTGTTTTGGGCGAATTCCCCCATTCAAATGCATGTAATCGTAGGAAACGCACTGTCTTGACGAAATAAAGCGTTTTTGTACAACTTCATATAAATAGCTGTAAGTTTTGATAGAAGACTCAGACACACATATTTACTGCGTTATCTTATAGAATTCAATATCCATCCCCGTGCTGGGCAAACAGTTTTTGAAGCTGTTTGAGCTAAGATTTTCAAGTTATTCACATAATGAAAACCTATACTTTGTTTCGGGCGAATTGCCCCATTCAAATGCATTTAATTGTAGGAAACGCACTGTCTTGACTCAATAAAGCGTTTTTGTACAACTTCATATAAATAGCTGTAAGTCTTGATAGAACAAGCATATATACATATTTGTGGCTTTCTCTTATACAATTCAAGATCCCCGTGCTGGGCAAACAGGTTTTGAAGCTGTTTGAGCTAAGATTTTCAAGTTATTCACATAATGAAAACCTATACTTTGTTTCGGCCGAATTCCCCCATTCAAATGCATGTAATCATAGGAAACGCACTGTCTTGACGAAATAAAGCGTTTTTGTACAACTTCATATAAATAGCTGTAAGTTTTGATAGAAGACTCAGACACACATATTTACGGCGTTATCTTATAGAATTCAATATCCATCCCCGTGCTGGGCAAACAGGTTTTGAAGCTGTTTGAGCTAAGATTTTCAAGTTATTCACATAATGAAAACCTATACTTTGTTTCGGCCGAATTCCCCCATTCAAATGCATGTAATCGTAGGAAACGCACTGTCTTGACGAAATAAAGCGTTTTTGTACAACTTCATATAAATAGCTGTAAGTTTTGATAGAAGACTCAGACACACATATTTACGGCGTTATCTTATAGAATTCAATATCCATCCCCGTGCTGGGCAAACATGTTTTGAAGCTGTTTGAGCTAAGATTTTCAAGTTATTCACATAATGAAAACCTATACTTTGTTTTGGGCGAATTCCCCCATTCAAATGCATGTAATCGTAGGAAACGCACTGTCTTGACGAAATAAAGCGTTTTTGTACAACTTCATATAAATAGCTGTAAGTTTTGATAGAAGACTCAGACACACATATTTACTGCGTTATCTTATAGAATTCAATATCCATCCCCGTGCTGGGCAAACAGTTTTTGAAGCTGTTTGAGCTAAGATTTTCAAGTTATTCACATAATGAAAACCTATACTTTGTTTCGGGCGAATTGCCCCATTCAAATGCATTTAATTGTAGGAAACGCACTGTCTTGACTCAATAAAGCGTTTTTGTACAACTTCATATAAATAGCTGTAAGTCTTGATAGAACAAGCATATATACATATTTGTGGCTTTCTCTTATACAATTCAAGATCCCCGTGCTGGGCAAACAGGTTTTGAAGCTGTTTGAGCTAAGATTTTCAAGTTATTCACATAATGAAAACCTATACTTTGTTTCGGCCGAATTCCCCCATTCAAATGCATGTAATCATAGGAAACGCACTGTCTTGACGAAATAAAGCGTTTTTGTACAACTTCATATAAATAGCTGTAAGTCTTGATAGAACAAGCATATATACATATTTGTGGCTTTCTCTTATACAATTCAAGATCCCCGTGCTGGGAAAACAGGTTTTGAAGCTGTTTGAGCTAAGATTGTCAAGTTATTCACATAATGAAAACCTATACTTTGTTTCGGGCGAGCTCCCCATTCAAATGCATGTAATCGTAAGAAACGCACTGGCTTGACGAAATAAAGCGTTTTTGTACAACTTCATATAAATAGCTGTAACTTTTGATAGAAGACTCAGACACACATAAATATGGCTTTATCTTATCAGATTCAATATCCCCGTGCTGGGCACACAGGTTTTGCAGCTGTTTGAGCTAAGATTTTTCAAGTTATTCACATAATGAAAACCTATACTTTGTTTCGGTCGAGCTCCCCATTCAAATGCATGTAATCGTAGGAAACGCACTGGCTTGACGAAATAAAGCGTTTTTGTACAACTTCATATAAATAGCTGTAACTTTTGATAGAAGACTCAGACAAACATATTTATGGCTTTATCTCATAGAAGTCTATATCCCTGTGCTGGGCACACAGGTTTTGCAGGGGTTTGAGCTAAGATTTTTCAAGTTATTCACATAATGAAAACCTATACTTTGTTTCGGGCGAGCTCCCCATTCAAATGCATGTAATCGTAAGAAACGCACTGGCTTGACGAAATCAAGCGTTTTTGTACAACTTCATATAAATAGCTGTAACTTTTGATAGAAGACTCAGACACACAAATTTATTGCTTTATCTTATAGAATTCAATATCCCCGTGCTGGGCACACAGGTTTTGCAGCTGTTTGAGCTAAGATTTTTCAAGTTATTCACATAATGAAAACCTATACTTTGTTTCGGGCGAGCTCCCCATTCAAATGCATGTAATCGTAAGAAACGCGCTGGCTTGACGAAATCAAGCGTTTTTGTACAACTTCATATAAATAGCTGTAACTTTTGATAGAAGACTCAGACACACATATTTATGGCTTTATCTCATAGAAGTCTATATCCCTGTGCTGGGCACACAGGTTTTGCAGCTGTTTGAGCTAAGATTTTCAAGTTATTCACATAATGAAAACCTATACTTTGTTTCGGGCGAGCTCCCCATTCAAATGCATGTAATCGTAAGAAACGCACTGGCTTGACGAAATAAAGCGTTTTTGTACAACTTCATATAAATAGCTGTAACTTTTGATAGAAGACTCAGACACACATATTCATGGCTTTATCTCACTGAAGTCTATATCCCTGTGCTGGACACACAGGTTTTGCAGCTGTTTGAGCTAAGATTTTCAAGTTATTCACATAATGAAAACCTATACTTTGTTTTGGGCGAGCTCCCCATTCAAATGCATGTAATCGTAAGAAACGCACTGGCTTGACGAAATAAAGCTTTTTTGTACAACTTCATATAAATAGCTGTAACTTTTGATAGAAGACTCAGACACACAAATTTATGGCTTTATCTTATAGAATTCAATATCCCCGTGCTGGGCACACAGGTTTTGCAGCTGTTTGAGCTAAGATTTTTCAAGTTATTCACATAATGAAAACCTATACTTTGTTTCGGGCGAGCTCCCCATTCAAATGCATGTAATCGTAAGAAACGCACTGGCTTGACGAAATCAAGCGTTTTTGTACAACTTCATATAAATAGCTGTAAGTCTTGATAGAAGAAGCATACACACATATTTGAGGCTGGGTCTTCCAACATGACAATGATCCAAAACACACCGCCCGGGCAACAAAGGAGTGGCTCCGTAAGAAGCATTTGAAAGTCCTGGAGTGGCCTAGCCAGTCTCCAGACCTCAACCCCATAGAAAATCTGTGGCGGGAGTTGAAAGTCCGTGTTGCTCGGCGACAGCCCCAATACATCACTGCTCTTGAGAAGATCTGCATGGAGGAATGGGCCAAAATACCAGCTACTGTGTGTGCAAACCTGGTAAAGACCTATAGTAAACGTTTGACCTCTGTTATTGCCAACAAAGGTTACGTTACAAAGTATTGAGTTGTATTTTTGTTATTGACCAAATACTTATTTTCCACCCTGATTTACGAATAAATTCTTTACAAATCCTACCATGTGAATTCATGGATTTTTTTTTTTCACATTCTGTCTCTCACAGTTGAAGTGTACCTCTGGTGCAAATTACTGACCTCTGTCATCATTTTAAGTGGGGGAACTTGCACAATCGGTGGCTGACTAAATACTTTTTTGCCCCACTGTATATATATATATATATATATATATATATACACCCACAGGAAAAAAGAACCACGTCAGTTCAACATTGTTCACAATGATTTATTTTAAACAGCTTTTTTGTGAATCACACATTTAGCAAATTCCTTCTCTGAACACAGTGAGCTGAAATCTGTTCTACATTCAGTGGATAAAACTTGGATAAAATTTCAGTCACAACAGCCTTATATAATAAAATTACATCCAAATTGGCATGCTTGATAAAACTCTGTAAAACTGGCATATTGATGCTAACAACAAGAAAAATGTACCTGCCATACAAAGAATAAAAGTGGCTCAAGTGAACACAGTGCTTTACCTTTTCAGAAAAGGTCAAATGACAAAAATAAAATTAAGATCCCAAAAAAATATAAATCCTGAAAAAAACAAAAAAACATTTGCACTGTGACATAGTTTTTGAACATCTTATTTTGATTCCAAAAAACTGGGAAGATTATAACTAAAGAGTGACCAAAAAACATCCATAATTTAAATAAAAAGGTTTCAAAAAGGATTGCGCTAAAAAAAAAAAAAAAAAAAAAAAAAAAAACATACAGAAGATACTCTCCCATTTACACCTTAATGTGAATCTGGAAAGTTAATACAAAAACACAGTTTATGGTACAAACATTATTTATGAACAGGAATGTCAACACAATGTAATGCCGCAACTGAACCTTTTGATGAGCATTACATGTCACTTAACAAGTCTAACACTTTAAGAACAGCCCTGTGAAATTTTGTCTACAATGAACAGAGGTCATTTTTCAGTCTTTGAACCTTGACAGAAAGGTTTCCTGGATCCAGCTCCATGAGCACTTTTTGAAATGCTTCAAATGTGCATTTGAAATTCTTGGGGTATTTCAGATCCAGAGCATAGCACAGTCCCAAAAGATAGCAACAGGCTTTGCTCAGATTCCCAAGTTTGCCCAGAACAGTAACGCCTTCAATAACAATACCCACATCAGTAGGTTCGCCTGACCTGTCTTGATTCTGCAGCAGGTAAATCTTCATCACCTCCTCAGCCAAAGCCTCTTCAACAAAGACAGCATCAGCACCGTCCTTTAAAAAGAGAAACAACTGTTTTAAGCTCACATATTTCCAAACATTGAAACAAAAAGTTTCATTTGTATGACATCACCGGTACTCATAATATGTGGACACTGTGCTCCAAAATCTTTGAGCAAATGCTATTCTTTTGTATGCTTTGAAGTGTTTTTTTTTTCTTTAGAACAGTATCTTAAAACTTTTCTATGATCTCACAAGCTAAAATAAACTACTAATATTCCTAAAACAGATTTATTGCACCAACCTCAAAGGTTTTGATTAAGGCACTTGGATCCTCTCCCAGATGGTCAATGAGACATCTGATGATGACTTCTCGTTTTTTCTCGATGGAATTTCCACTCTGTAAAACAGGAAGTCTCAACTGAGGCAAAATTTGCACATTTAAAACATGACTTACCATTTCTAGCTTAAACATAACTATTTGTTTTCTGTTGTTGACCTGTTTTCACACCCACCATCAAGGTAAGAACACCTGTGGAGCTAAAATATTGAACAGAAACCTAAGAAAAGCCGTTTTTAGTGGAAGGGCCTCTTCAATGCTGTGTTGGAATGTTTTTGTGGTTAGAAAATGCAATCTTCCTTACCTGAAGCAGAAGGTTTAACTGTGCCCTGTGGCGTTGTCCAGCAGCACCTTTCTTGGCTTGAAACAAGGACAGGAGTTTGGATGAATACAAGTCCAACGATGACATGAACTTTGGTTCAAGGTTCAGGGTCGTGATCCTATGAAACTCTGCACTGACCTGGATGGGAGAGGACAAAAAACCAAGGACAAAAAATCTGAAGGCCAAAATTCTGATTCAATCAAAAAAAAATCTTTAAGTGGAACTACCATTTTTTGCAACCTGGACCTTATTTTCTAACATGCAAAAGATTAATTTACTCATCCAGACATAAATCCATATAAGTGGAGTTGTTCAGTATGCAGACTAAAGCCTTAACATAAAGTATTATCTTCCACTAAGCTTCTAAATTTTATGTTATGAATTGCTTGCACTATTTCCCTGTGAGATTGTATAATCTTGGAGGGAAGAGGCGAAGCCAGGTTGCCCTCTGAACCATCGTCTGCCAGGCAGCGATGCGAGAGGAACACACCGCTGAAGTGGCGCACATATTCAGAATCGCGTCAGCGGCTTTACAGAGAAAGCCTTTCAGCTCCTCTGGCAGCTTTGCTTCCTCCACCTTCCTGGAGATGACAAACGCTAGCAAGGCAGTGTTGTTAGTCACTGCAGCTGACTGAACAGTGCATTGATGTGCGCGATCAGTGAACCTTGCTATCAGCTGGTCAAGTTTGGCGGGATGGGCCGGTCGCTGTCCAACGACCTTGGTCATTTTGGTGCCGAAAACTGAAGCGAGGCTCGGCTCTAGAGGGGGAACAGGCGGAAAACTCCGGTCTGTGAAGCCCTCTGTGAAGCCCTAGGTAGAGACCAGCGCTCTAATCTTCGCTGGCTCTGCTGCAGCCTCAGAGAGGTAGGTCATCACTGCCGGGAACTGAGGCCAGATGGGATCTGGGCAACGAGAGTGAGCGGAGCCATACCTTCCCGCCAGATCATCCAATGGGGGTGGAGCAGGCTGAGGGACGGGAAGTCCCTTCTCACCAGCTGCCTCCTGGATGATGCCAGGCACATCCAGGAGCAGCGCACCAACAACTGGGAGCGGCGTCCTCGCCGACATGTGAAGGCCAGGGGTGGATGAGCGTCCGCTCATCCGCCTCCCTTCTGTCGCCAGGCTGCCCAGCTGGGAGGCAGTGGAGCTGTCACCACTGCCGTTTTCCTCACGGTGGGTGGAATCATCCAATTCCGGCCCACCATCGAAGAACTCGATGGCTTCTTCCAGCGAGTACCTCTCTCTTAGCGGGAACGCCTCCTCAACATTAGCCTTGAAAAAGGCTGACCTCCGCTGCTTTTCCTCTGGCGGGAGGAGCTAACAGGAGCGGCAATAGGATTAAGGTGTGAGGGCAAGGTCTGCATGGTGAGGACCGAGGTAGCCCACGCAGACGGCATGTCGGTCATACGACATGATGTAGCCCGTCTGGCAGGATGGACACAGACGGATGGTCTCGCTGGACATCTTCTGGCTGGCTGAAGAAAAACAGTAGAGCCGATTTCCTGGTCTCACCGTAACTTATACTAGACCAGGGTGAGGCCCACACAGCAGGTGGGCGTGGATTAAAATACTTCAGTGCTGCGCGCACAAGGGGAATACCCACTTAAAGGGCTGCGCCTATACTCATAGAATCTGGGGTTACAATACGTAACCAACGTTTCATAAAAATATTAAATTACTCTTCACTCTTTACTCTTCAGTAAAATCTAGTCTGTCGTTATGTGCTCCAGAGTTAGATAAGTGAGACAAAGGCACTTTGCAATCAGCCCAGTCATTCTTCAGTCAGGTTACATTAGCTTAGCCTAAAACAAGTTAAGTGAACGGAAATTACTAGCATTTATTGTTCCCTAGGCTTGGGAATGGTTTCGATTAGAACCATTCTGGTTTTGATTCAGATTCCTCATTTTGATTCAAATTCCTAATGATTCTAGAGTCTTATGACAAATTAAAGCAACCTGGCTGCTGCAAGATCATCAAAATCACTAGGATGGTAGCAACATGTTTTTCCTCACTTATCTTATGATGGGGGATCTAACAGACCAAATTTTATTTACAAGTGGATATCCCTTTAAATGTTCACTTACTTGGGAGACGTCAAACAACGCCGGCCATCTGTCCTTGATGTCGCTGACACTCAGCTGTTGGCTGATAATATCATGTCTTCTATGTGCAAAGGTTTTGCACATTAAATCCTTGATGGCTGTGCTGTTTTTCTTCTTACACTCATCAATCAGTTGTTGTCGCTCCAGCTCTTGCTGTTCTTTACCATCTTGTCCTGGATAGTGTGGCAGAAACAGCACTTCTCCTTTCCGCGCCTTCTTTATGTTCTTCGCTGGAGCCTTGTCATCAGGGTGCTTGTTCTTCAGTGAGTTGCAAGTAACCTCTGGAACTCCAAGACTTCGTAACTTTGACCTGTAATTTCCCATCTTGTATTTAAGACTATACATCCATCCCATCCAGCCATTACGACTGCCTGGCTCTGTCAGACATGGGTGCTTTTTGACCAGAGCCTCTGCCACTTCTCCAATCTGAAGGCCAGTAGGGTAGGCTGTGTAGCTGTACATATAATCAGCTAATTTTTCCATTATATCTGACTTGACTGAAGTATTGTTCAGCACAGTGCCATTTTGAACAAAGACTTCATTGGCATTTTTCAGTACAGTCTCTGTTGCCACAGAGAAAAGTGGAATGACAATTTCATCTGGCCATGTAGTCTTCAGAGGACTTTGAAGAGGGGAGAGTATGACAGTGTTGTCTGAAGACAGAGATGATCCATCTGTTTGGTCCTCTGTGGTTTTATAGGTTGAAGAGCTTGAACTTTCATTCAGTGAACTTACATCTGAGGGATTTTCACACTGAGGAATCAATGTAAGCACTACTGATGGAATGACCACAGCTTTGACTGTACCCCTATCTTTGATTTGGTTGGGAGAATGAAGTGTAAAGAAATCTCCAAACGAGTCATCATAATAGTGCAATGCGAAATCCTCAACTAGCCCAAATGTCTCTCTCACTGTCTCATGCAACTCCTCAACAGTCCTGGGTATTCCTGAAGAGAGCACAAGCTTCTCACTCTGTTGTCCAAAAATTACTTTCAAGGCAACGGAGTCCATCTGCAGAATAAAAACCACAAGAAAAAAGAAAAAGAAAGGGGGTATCTGAGTCTTTCCCCTTACACTAACAAACAATGTGACGTTTTATTGACACCATTTGCTTGCCTTCAACACGATATGGTGTTAAGGGGTAAGTGTCACCAAGTACTCTGGGATGTATTAAGGTCATTTTCCCAGAAGGATCCAGAATAAATGCCCTAAAATGTTCATCATACCAGCTGTTGAGTAACTTCACAATGAAAAGAAATTCATTGCTTAAGACAACAATCTGTAAAATCTCCACAAAGTCAGGTAAGCCACAAGTAGATCCATGAGGCAAAACCATTCCTGAGGCATATTTAGTTTCATGATGAGTCAGAGAGTTGGTCAAATTCACATAGGCTTGTGTTGGATAAAGTTCCTTGAGACACTGCTGTATTTCTACATCAAGCAGTTTCAATGGAAGAGATGATACTTTAGTGACACACACTGATGGCTTCAATGCATTACCATCTGAATAGTATGCCATCATCATCTGGTGCTTTGAGGCAAGTGACAATAGTACATTTCTGAAGCTGTTTGTGTGTTTAACAACCTTCTTAAAGAAACTATGTTTATCTTCAAAGCGCATAGTCCAGAGGCATACTAATGGACCAAATCCTCTGATCAAGTCAGGATAATGCTCCAAAAAATGGTGTTTTGGAGTTAGTTTTTGCTCTGGGAAAACCTCCAATAGCCTGTTGCGATGTTCAGATATAAGTGTGTCCAAGTAGCAAATACTTTCCTCTCTGTGAATAGGGGACACAACAAGTTCAGTTATATCTTTTAGAGTCATAAGAACTTGCCATGCTTCATCATTTTTGGGAATCTTTTCCCCAATAATAAAAGGTAATAGTCTCAATAACGTAGAATTTTCATGTGCGTTGCTTTGGCGAGTGGAAAAATTTAGGGGGATGATTTGGGGGCGATCTGTTTTATCGGTCCATTTGTAAGGAAATTCTGCTATGAAGTTATTGAGTTCAGTTAAGGAAAAGTAACGTTTACGGATAAACACATGAAGGCATAATGCTAATTCTATTTTATGCCTTCAAGAAGGTCGTGCAAAAGATCTGGAGGATACCCTGTGACAAAATGGAAATATTTTAATTTCCCTGTTAATGGACAACCTTTCTTCACACCACAAAAATGAACCGAGGAGGAATTTTCCTTTATGGTTTGGACATGTAGATCATAGTTCTCTTTTGTTCTTGGTGGAAAAGCTCCTGAACGAACTTCTTTTTGCTGAAAGTCTGAATGGTCTCCAAGGCAAAATCTACAGATGTAATGTCCAGAAAAGCTTTCCACGAGTCCACTAAGAGAATGAGCGCCAAGATTGTCAGCACAAACACAAACAGTGCCCCTGATATATCTACCAAGCTGTGAACAAAAAATCCCGTCTCTCTCTAATGTTATGAGATCCTTTAAAAGTGGCTCGAGAACAGTTTCATAGCTAAAAGTTTTAACATCACTTGCCTTACACAGGAGAGCCAATTGAATTGATGTTAGCTGTGATCTCAGTTCAGTTGGTATATCAGCAAGTACCCTGTACACAGCTGTGACTTTGTGTTTTTTTCTTGAAGTCCCAAGTGGATTACAAATTTCAAAGTCATCCACATAGAGAACAAGGGAAATACTTAAGTCCTCAAAAGCACAAAGTTGGTTTTGCTTGAAATATTGTCCATCGTGGAAAGAGGATAACTGTGAAGTGTTCAAATGTCTAGTTAATATACTGTTAACATCTTCTTTACTCAGTAACAGCTGCAAGGACTGAAGAATAGGCACATACTGAAAAGTGGAATTCTTTTCTGGATCCAAACAGTATTCTACTGGTTCAATAACACAGAAGTTTTCCTTGAAATATTTCTGTCTCTTATATCTTGAAGCAAAGGGACCATCAGGACTAAGGGCTGCACATAAAGGAATGAGCCAATTCACTGACAAAAGACTGATCAATATTACAGTTATTCTTAATAAGAATATCACTTATTGACTTTGGAATATACTGAAATGATAATGTGCAGATATAACTGAGCTGTTCCACCAAGTCATCCACACATTTACCAGAAACATTATAGATGCTTTCCAGTTTTAACAAGAGCACACCAGTATTTTTCAAAATTTCATTTGTTGTTTCCATTTCACAACCAAGTTCAATGGTGACATCCAAGTCCTCGTGATCTTCTAATTCCAGTGCTGGTAAGAAGATTTCATTAGATGTACTGACAGTTTGCTTTGAAATCAAGTTAGTTTTAAAGTGCTTCCATGAACAAAATCTGTGCTTTCGACTTCTGTGAGTCGCATAAGTCCCACAAATGTTTGTCTTAAACTCACAACCATCAAAAACACACTCTATGGTTTCATAGCTTTTCAAATGGGAATTTATATGTTGAAAATAGTCTTTTGTGTTTGGGTAAAAAGAGTCACAGATTTTACATCTAATAGTTGGAAGGACCTCACACTCTTCCGTTTCATGCGAACTGTGAGACCTAGACAAGTGTGAGCGTAAGGCACCCCATGTCTTAAAAGAGCAAGGACAATTCAAATGAAGACAGGGTATGGAATAGCCATGACCAAATGTACCATGTTTCACTCGATAATGTTTGAGTAGTGACACTTTTGATGACTCCTCATGTTTGCAGAGTTTACACTGCCATCTCATCACCTGTGACCTAAAAAATTGTGAGAAAATATGTCTCACAGTATGAAGATGACAGAATGGTGTATAACCATATTTACACAGTTTTTGTATGATTAACTGATTGAATAACCAATACTCACTACCAATTCAGGTGGAGGATACAACTTACAAATAAGTCAACATGGAACAAAGTACAATACCTAACCACATTGAAATAATCTGAATCACATCACCACGCTGTATAAATAAAAAGATAGTATGGTGACACTAGATGACAGACCATGAACTCATCAATATATTTACCGAACTGAAAAATTCTCAAAATTTAGATTTGGCATTTGTATGACTAAAATAACCCACCACAAAACCAGTATAAATATTTAGGTGGTATCACCATCCACTACTCAGCTTGTATAAAACAATATCATATCATTCCAAAATTTAACACATCAAGTCCTCTGAGTAAAATTACCTGCTTTACTTTGTAGTTGATGCAGATTTTTTTCTCCTGGTGGTGAAGATGGTGCTGAAAAAACACAAATCAAAACTTTATCATTACAAAACATGTCACAGAGTAATCTGCCATAACATCAATCTCTTATAAGAAATTTTAGCTTGGATTGAAATAAACATTTATTTATGTAAATTGGGAGTAACTATACTGGAAATGATGGTACTTTTGGCTTGACCCAAAGGACCAAAGCTTTTTTTTTTTCCATTATTTTCTCGGATCTGAAAGGAAGTAGGGCCCCGAGTCTAAATTTACTTAAGGCCCCATAGTACTTTGGACCGGCCCTGGATGAGGTAATCTGCTGACCCGGGCGGTCCTCTCAGCGTTCTCTCAAAAACTGGCCCTGTTCGGGACAAAGCTGAAAGCAGCGTCTTATATGCTCTGAAAGACCCCACATAGAACAAGAAAGCTAAGCAGCATGGTTGCTGCTATGAACTGTTCCGCGGGCAGGTCTTCTTAGTTACCAAAGTCATTGATGACGTCTGTTCATCTCCTCCTGAACAACCTGACAGAGTGAGTCAGGCCGCGTGACTACCGCAGCTCCCGCACCGCGACTCAACAGGGCCATTTTCTAGAAATGTCTGAGCACACCTGCTTTCACGTGGTTCCTAAAATGCCCCCGATTAAACGGTCAGGTCGCTGGTACCGGGACATTCCGGTCAAATTACCCGGAACGCAGATAGCGACTCAGAACGTAAAAGGATAAAAGGGCGCGGTTTCCCGCCGCCTTGACTGGAAGACGGGTTGAAAACTTAAATTAACGTGCACAAACACGCTGCGAAAAGTGAGCCATCATGACAAACGCTTTCTTCGGAACATGTTATAAAAGAACAGTGTGGATAAAGACAGCTAATGTAAGAATTGGTCACTTACCTGAAAACGTTACCAAGTCTGCAGTGGATGTGTGTCTGTCTCGTTCAACGTGCAGAAAATCTCCCATGAGGCCATGCTCCTCGCGCGCGGTACATGCCAAAGGTCATTAGTCTTACTCAAAGTTTTAAGTTAGTATTGGGGGACAAAATTATATTGATTTTGAACCATTAATAATTAAAGTTAAAGACAATGATAAGTATGAATACCAGTGTCTCAGTTATTTTGAGTACTTTCTATGAGTTATATTGAGTAGATTTAAATAATGCACCCTGTGTTTCAAATACAGAATTTTATTCTTTTAAATAAACTTGAACAAAAGAGCTCAGTTCAATTCAAAAACTGGTGTTGAAAATTTAAGCATTCTTTTCAGTATTTTCAACTCAAGATAACACTTTTGTGATTTTCACAGATTTAATCAAGGTCATCTAACTTAGAATTATAATGATATTTACTAAGCCCCTGAATAATTTTTTAGGGTGTAAGAAACGCACTGGCTTGACGAAATCAAGCGTTTTTGTACAACTTCATATAAATAGCTGTAACTTTTGATAGAAGACTCAGACACACATGTTTATGGCTTTATCTCATAGAAGTCTATATCCCTGTGATGGGCACACAGGCTTTGCAGCTGTTTGAGCTAAGATTTTTCAAGTTATTCACATAATGAAAACCTATACTTTCTTTCGGGCGAGCTCCCCATTCAAATGCATGTAATCGTAAGAAACGCACTGGCTTGACGAAATAAAGCGTTTTTGTACAACTCATATAAATAGCTGTAACTTTTGATAGAAGACTCAGACACACATAAATATGGCTTTATCGTATCAGATTCAATATCTCCGTGCTGGGCACACAGGTTTTGCAGCTGTTTGAGCTAAGATTTTCAAGTTATTCACATAATGAAAACCTATACTTTGTTCGGGCGAGCTCCCCATTCAAATGTATGTAATCATAAGAAACGCACTGGCTTGACGAAATAAAGCGTTTTTGTACAACTTCATATAAATAGCTGTAAATTTTGATAGAAGAATAACACACACATATTTATGGCTTTATCTTATCAGATTCAATATCCCCGTGCTGGGCAAACAGGATTTGCAGGTGTTTGAGCTAAGATTTTTCAAGTTATTCACATAATGAAAACCTATACTTTGTTTCGGGCGAGCTCCCCATTCAAATGCATGTAATCGTAAGAAACGCACTGGCTTGACGAAATAAAGCGTTTTTGTACAACTTCATATAAATAGCTGTAACTTTTGATAGAAGACTCAGACACACATATTTATGGCTTTATCTCATAGAAGTCTATATCCCTGTGATGGGCACACAGGTTTTGCAGCTGTTTGAGCTAAGATTTGTCAAGTTATTCACATAATGAAAACCTATACTTTGTTTCGGGCGAGCTCCCCATTCAAATGCATGTAATCGTAAGAAACGCACTGGCTTGACGAAATAAAGCGTTTTTGTACAACTTCATATAAATAGCTGTAACTTTTGATAGAAGAATAACACACACATATTTATGACTTTATCTTATCAGATTCAATATCCCCGTGCTGGGCACACAGGTTTTGCAGGTGTTTGAGCTAAGATTTTCAAGTTATTCACATAATAAAAACCTATACTTTGTTTCGGGCGAGCTCCCCATTCAAATGCATGTAATCGTAAGAAACGCACTGGCTTGACGAAATAAAGCGTTTTTGTACAACTTCATATAAATAGCTGTAACTTTTGATAGAAGACTCAGACAAACATATTTATGGCTTTATCTCATAGAAGTCTATATCCCTGTGCTGGGCACACAGGTTTTGCAGCTGTTTGAGCTAAGATTGTCAAGTTATTCACATAATGAAAACCTATACTTTGTTTCGGGCGAGCTCCCCATTCAAATGCATGTAATCGTAAGAAACGCACTGGCTTGACGAAATAAAGCGTTTTTGTACAACTTCATATAAATAGCTGTAACTTTTGATAGCAGACTCAGGCACACATAAATATGGCTTTATCTTATCAGATTCAATATCCCCGTGCTGGGCACACAGGATTTGCAGGTGTTTGAGCCAAGATTTTTCAAGTTATTCACATAATGAAAACCTATACTTTGTTTCGGGCGAGCTCCCCATTCAAATGCATGTAATCGTAAGAAACGCACTGGCTTGACGAAATAAAGCGTTTTTGTACAACTTCATATAAATAGCTGTAACTTTTGATAGAAGACTCAGGCACACATAAATATGGCTTTATCTTATCAGATTCAATATCCCCGTGCTGGGCACACAGGTTTTGCAGGTGTTTGAGCTAAGATTTTCAAGTTATTCACATAATGAAAACCTATACTTTGTTTCGGGCGAGCTCCCCATTCAAATGCATGTAATCGTAAGAAATGCACTGGCTTGACGAAATAAAGCGTTTTTGTACAACTTCAAATAAATAGCTGTAACTTTTGATAGAAGACTCAGACAAACATATTTATGGCTTTATCTCATAGAAGTCTATATCCCTGTGCTGGGCACACAGGTTTTGCAGCTGTTTGAGCTAAGATTTTCAAGTTATTCACATAATGAAAACCTATACTTTGTTTCGGGCGAGCTCCCCATTCAAATGCATGTAATCGTAAGAAACGCACTAGCTTGACGAAATAAAGCGTTTTTGTACAACTTCATATAAAAAGCTGTAACTTTTGATAGAAGACTCAGACACACAAATTTATGGCTTTATCTTTTAGAATTCAATATCCCCGTAGTGGGCACACAGGTTTTGCAGCTGTTTGAGCTAAGATTTTCAAGTTATTCACATAATGAAAACCTATACTTTGTTTCGGGCGAGCTCCCCATTCAAATGCATGTAATCGTAAGAAACGCACTGGCTTGACGGAATAAAGCGTTTTTGTACAACTTCATATAAATAGCTGTAACTTTTGATAGAAGACTCAGACACACATAAATATGGCTTTATCTTATCAGATTCAATATCCCCGTGCTGGGCACACAGGTTTTGCAGGTGTTTGAGCTAAGATTTTCAAGTTATTCACATAATGAAAACCTATACTTTGTTTCGGGCGAGCTCCCCATTCAAATGCATGTAATCGTAAGAAACGCACTGGCTTGACGAAATAAAGCGTTTTTGTACAACTTCATATAAATAGCTGTAACTTTTGATAGACGACTCAGACACACATAAATATGGCTTTATCTTATCAGATTCAATATCCCCGTGCTGGGCACACAGGATTTGCAGGTGTTTGAGCTAAGATTTTTCAAGTTATTCACATAATGAAAACCTATACTTTGTTTCGGGCGAGCTCCCCATTCAAATGCATGTAATCGTAAGAAACGCACTGGCTTGACGAAATAAAGCGTTTTTGTACAACTTCATATAAATAGCTGTAACTTTTGATAGACGACTCAGACACACATAAATATGGCTTTATCTCATCAGATTCAATATCCCCGTGCTGGGCACACAGGATTTGCAGGTGTTTGAGCCAAGATTTTTCAAGTTATTCACATAATGAAAACCTATACTTTGTTTCGGGCGAGCTCCCCATTCAAATGCATGTAATCGTAAGAAACGCACTGGCTTGACGAAATAAAGCGTTTTTGTACAACTTCATATAAATAGCTGTAACTTTTGATAGAAGACTCAGACACACATATTTATGGCTTTATCTCATAGAAGTCTACATCCCTGTGCTGGACACACAGGTTTTGCAGCTGTTTGAGCTAAGATTTTCAAGTTATTCACATAATGAAAACCTATACTTTGTTTCGGGCGAGCTCCCCATTCAAATGCATGTAATCGTAAGAAACGCACTGGCTTGACGGAATAAAGCGTTTTTGTACAACTTCATATAAATAGCTGTAACTTTTGATAGAAGACTCAGACACACATAAATATGGCTTTATCTTATCAGATTCAATATCCCCGTGCTGGGCACACAGGTTTTGCAGCTGTTTGAGCTAAGATTTTCAAGTTATTCACATAATGAAAACCTATACTTTGTTTCGGGCGAGCTCCCCATTCAAATGCATGTAATCGTAAGAAACGCACTGGCTTGACGAAATAAAGCGTTTTTGTACAACTTCATATAAATAGCTGTAACTTTTGATAGAAGACTCAGACAAACATATTTATGGCTTTATCTCATAGAAGTCTATATCCCTGTGCTGGGCACACAGGTTTTGCAGCTGTTTGAGCTAAGATTGTCAAGTTATTCACATAATGAAAACCTATACTTTGTTTCGGGCGAGCTCCCCATTCAAATGCATGTAATCGTAAGAAACGCACTGGCTTGACGAAATAAAGCGTTTTTGTACAACTTCATATAAATAGCTGTAACTTTTGATAGCAGACTCAGGCACACATAAATATGGCTTTATCTTATCAGATTCAATATCCCTGTGCTGGGCACACAGGTTTTGCAGCTGTTTGAGCTAAGATTTTTCAAGTTATTCACATAATGAAAACCTATACTTCGTTTCGGGCGAGCTCCCCATTCAAATGCATGTAATCGTAAGAAACGCACTGGCTTGACGAAATAAAGCGTTTTTGTACAACTTCATATAAATAGCTGTAATGTTTGATAGAAGACTCAGACACACATAAATATGGCTTTATCTCATAGAAGTCTATATCCCTGTGCTGGGCACACAGGTTTTGCAGCTGTTTGAGCTAAGATTTTTCAAGTTATTCACATAATGAAAACCTATACTTTGTTTCGGGCGAGCTCCCCATTCAAATGCATGTAATCGTAAGAAACGCACTGGCTTGACGAAATAAAGCGTTTTTGTACAACTTCATATAAATAGCTGTAACTTTTGATAGAAGACTCAGACACACATATTTATGGCTTTATCTCATAGAAGTCTATATCCCCCCTATATAATGGGGTGGCTGTAGCTCAGGTGGTAGAGCAGGTCATCTACTGATCGGAAGGTTGGTTGTTCGATTCCTGGCTTCCCCTAGTCTGCATGCTAAATATCCTTGGGCAAGATACTAACCCCAAATTGCTCTCCGATGCATCCATCGGAGTATGAATGTGTGTGAATGTTATCTAGAAAGCACCTAGAGAAATGTGCTTGTGCGAATGGGTGTGAATGGGTGAATGCACAAGTTGTGTAAAGCGCTTTGAGTGCTCAGAAGAGTAGAAAAGCGCTATATAAGAACCAGTCCAGTCCCATCCCTGTGCTGGGCACACAGGTTTTGCAGCTGTTTGAGCTAAGATTTTTCAAGTTATTCACATAATGAAAACCTATACTTTGTTTCGGGCGAGCTCCCCATTCAAATGCATGTAATCGTAAGAAATGCACTGGCTTGACGAAATAAAGCGTTTTTGTACAACTTCAAATAAAT
Organism: Neolamprologus multifasciatus; assembly: GCF_963576455.1. Lineage (NCBI taxonomy): Eukaryota > Metazoa > Chordata > Actinopteri > Cichliformes > Cichlidae > Neolamprologus > Neolamprologus multifasciatus. Next base: position 30,729,136 of record NC_140456.1, on the reverse strand, counting down.
AGCTGTAACTTATGATACAAGACTCAGACAAACATATTTATGGCTTTATCTCATAGAAGTCTATATCCCTGTGCTGGGCACACAGGTTTTGCAGCTGTTTGAGCTAAGATTTTCAAGTTATTCACATAATGAAAACCTATACTTTGTTTCGGGCGAGCTCCCCATTCAAATGCATGTAATCGTAAGAAACGCACTGGCTTGACGAAATAAAGCGTTTTTGTACAACTTCATATAAATAGCTGTAACTTTTGATAGAAGACTCAGACACACATATTTATGGCTTTATCTCATAGAAGTCTATATCCCTGTGCTGGACACACAGGTTTTGCAGCTGTTTGAGCTAAGATTGTCAAGTTATTCACATAATGAAAACCTATACTTTGTTTCAGGCGAGCTCCCCATTCAAATGCATGTAATCGTAAGAAACTCACTGGCTTGACGAAATAAAGCATTTTTGTACATCTTCATATAAATAGCTGTAACTTTTGATAGAAGACTCAGACAAACATATTTATGGCGTTATCTCATAGAAGTCTATATCCCTGTGCTGGGCACACAGGTTTTGCAGCTGTTTGAGCTAAGATTTTCAAGTTATTCACATAATGAAAACCTATACTTTGTTTCGGGCGAGCTCCCCATTCAAATGCATGTAATCGTAAGAAACGCACTGGCTTGACGAAATAAAGCGTTTTTGTACAACTTCATATAAATAGCTGTAACTTTTGATAGAAGACTCAGACAAACATATTTATGGCTTTATCTCATCAGATTCAATATCCCCGTGCTGGGCATACAAGTTTTACAGCTGTTTGAGCTAAGATTTTCAAGTTATTAACATAATAAAAACCTATACTTTGTTTCGGGCGAGCTCCCCATTCAAATGCATGTAATCGTAAGAAACTCACTGGCTTGACGAAATAAAGCGTTTTTGTACATCTTCATATAAATAGCTGTAACTTTTGATAGAAGACTCAGACAAACATATTTATGGCTTTATCTCATCAGATTCAATATCCCCGTGCTGGGCATACAGGTTTTACAGCTGTTTGAGCTAATATTTTCAAGTTATTCACATAATAAAAACCTATACTTTGTTTCGGGCGAGCTCCCCATTCAAATGCATGTAATCGTAAGAAACTCACTGGCTTGACGAAATAAAGCGTTTTTGTACATCTTCATATAAATAGCTGTAACTTTTGATAGAGGACTCAGACAAACATATTTATGGCGTTATCTCATTGAAGTCTATATCCCTGTGCTGGGCACACAGGTTTTGCAGCTGTTTGAGCTAAGATTTTCAAGTTATTCACATAATGAAAACCTATACTTTGTTTCGGGCGAGCTCCCCATTCAAATGCATGTAATCGTAAGAAACGCACTGGCTTGACGAAATAAAGCGTTTTTGTACAACTTCATATAAATAGCTGTAACTTTTGATAGAAGACTCAGACAAACATATTTATGGCTTTATTTCATCAGATTCAATATCCCCGTGCTGGGCATACAGGTTTTGCAGCTGTTTGAGCTAAGATTTTCAAGTTATTCACATAATGAAAACCTAACTTTGTTTCGGGCGAGCTCCCCATTCAAATGCATGTAATCGTAAGAAACTCACTGGCTTGACGAAATAAAGCGTTTTTGTACAACTTCATATAAATAGCTGTAACTTTTGATAGAAGACTCAGACAAACATATTTATGGCTTTATCTCATAGAAGTCTATATCCCTTTGCTGGACACACAGGTTTTGCAGCTGTTTGAGCTAAGATTTTCAAGTTATTCACATAATGAAAACCTATACTTTGTTTCGGGCGAGCTCCCCATTCAAATGCATGTAATCGTAAGAAACGCACTGGCTTGACGAAATCAAGCGTTTTTGTACAACTTCATATAAATAGCTGTAACTTTTGATAGAAGACTCAGACAAACATATTTAAGGCTTTATCTCATCAGATTCAATATCCCCGTGCTGGGCATACAGGTTTTACAGCTGTTTGAGCTAAGATTTTCAAGTTATTAACATAATAAAAACCTATACTTTGTTTCGGGCGAGCTCCCCATTCAAATGCATGTAATCGTAAGAAACTCACTGGCTTGACGAAATAAAGCGTTTTTGTACATCTTCATATAAATAGCTGTAACTTTTGATAGAAGACTCAGACAAACATATTTATGGCATTATCTCATTGAAGTCTATATCCCTGTGCTGGGCACACAGGTTTTGCAGCTGTTTGAGCTAAGATTTTCAAGTTATTCACATAATGAAAACCTATACTTTGTTTCGGGCGAGCTCCCCATTCAAATGCATGTAATCGTAAGAAACGCACTGGCTTGACGAAATAAAGCGTTTTTGTACAACTTCATATAAATAGCTGTAACTTTTGATAGAAGACTCAGACAAACATATTTATGGCTTTATCTCATCAGATTCAATATCCCCGTGCTGGGCATACAGGTTTTACAGCTGTTTGAGCTAAGATTTTCAAGTTATTAACATAATAAAAACCTATACTTTGTTTCGGGCGAGCTCCCCATTCAAATGCATGTAATCGTAAGAAACTCACTGGCTTGACGAAATAAAGCGTTTTTGTACATCTTCATATAAATAGCTGTAACTTTTGATAGAAGACTCAGACAAACATATTTATGGCATTATCTCATTGAAGTCTATATCCCTGTGCTGGGCACACAGGTTTTGCAGCTGTTTGAGCTAAGATTTTCAAGTTATTCACATAATGAAAACCTATACTTTGTTTCGGGCGAGCTCCCCATTCAAATGCATGTAATCGTAAGAAACTCACTGGCTTGACGAAATAAAGCGTTTTTGTACATCTTCATATAAATAGCTGTAACTTTTGATAGAAGACTCAGACAAACATATTTATGGCTTTATCTCATCAGATTCAATATCCCCGTGCTGGGCATACAGGTTTTGCAGCTGTTTGAGCTAAGATTTTCAAGTTATTCACATAATGAAAACCTAACTTTGTTTCGGGCGAGCTCCCCATTCAAATGCATGTAATCGTAAGAAACTCACTGGCTTGACGAAATAAAGCGTTTTTGTACATCTTCATATAAATAGCTGTAACTTTTGATAGAAGACTCAGACAAACATATTTATGGCTTTATCTCATCAGATTCAATATCCCCGTGCTGGGCATACAGGTTTTACAGCTGTTTGAGCTAAGATTTTCAAGTTATTAACATAATAAAAACCTATACTTTGTTTCGGGCGAGCTCCCCATTCAAATGCATGTAATCCTAAGAAACGCACTGGCTTGACGAAATAAAGCGTTTTTGTACATCTTCATATAAATAGCTGTAACTTTTGATAGAAGACTCAGACACACATTTATGGCTTTATCTTATCAGATTCAATATCCTCGTGCTGGGCACACAGGTTTTGCAGCTGTTTGAGCTAAGATTTTTCAAGTTATTCACATAATGAAAACCTATACTTTGTTTCGGGCGAGCTCCCCATTCAAATGCATGTAATCGTAAGAAACGCACTGGCTTGACGAAATAAAGCGTTTTTGTACAACTTCATATAAATAGCTGTAACTTTTGACAGAAGACTCAGACACACATATTTGAGGCTGGGTCTTCCAACATGACAATGATCCAAAACACACCGCCCGGGCAACAAAGGAGTGGCTCCGTAAGAAGCATTTGAAAGTCCTGGAGTGGCCTAGCCAGTCTCCAGACCTCAACCCCATAGAAAATCTGTGGCGGGAGTTGAAAGTCCGTGTTGCTCGGCGACAGCCCCAAAACATCACTGCTCTTGAGAAGATCTGCATGGAGGAATGGGCCAAAATACCAGCTACTGTGTGTGCAAACCTGGTAAAGACCTATAGTAAACGTTTGACCTCTGTTATTGCCAACAAAGGTTACGTTACAAAGTATTGAGTTGTATTTTTGTTATTGACCAAATACTTATTTTCCACCCTGATTTACGAATAAATTCTTTACAAATCCTACCATGTGAATTCATGGATTTTTTTTTTTCACATTCTGTCTCTCACAGTTGAAGTGTACCTCTGGTGCAAATTACTGACCTCTGTCATCATTTTAAGTGGGGGAACTTGCACAATCGGTGGCTGACTAAATACTTTTTTGCCCCACTGTATATATATATATATATATATATATATATATATACACCCACAGGAAAAAAGAACCACGTCAGTTCAACATTGTTCACAATGATTTATTTTAAACAGCTTTTTTGTGAATCACACATTTAGCAGATTCCTTCTCTGAACACAGTGAGCTGAAATCTGTTCTACATTCAGTGGATAAAACTTGGATAAAATTTCAGTCACAACAGCCTTATATAATAAAATTACATCCAAATTGGCATGCTTGATAAAACTCTGTAAAACTGGCATATTGATGCTAACAACAAGAAAAATGTACCTGCCATACAAAGAATAAAAGTGGCTCAAGTGAACACAGTGCTTTACCTTTTCAGAAAAGGTCAAATGACAAAAATAAAATTAAGATCCCAAAAAAATATAAATCCTGAAAAAAAACAAAACATTTGCACTGTGACATAGTTTTTGAACATCTTATTTTGATTCCAAAAAACTGGGAAGATTATAACTAAAGAGTGACCAAAAAACATCCATAATTTAAATAAAAAGGTTTCAAAAGGGATTGCGCTAAAAAAAAAAAAAAAAAAAAAAAAAAAACCATACAGAAGATACTCTCCCATTTACACCTTAATGTGAATCTGGAAAGTTAATACAAAAACACAGTTTATGGTACAAACATTATTTATGAACAGGAATGTCAACACAATGTAATGCCGCAACTGAACCTTTTGATGAGCATTACATGTCACTTAACAAGTCTAACACTTTGAGAACAGCCCTGTGAAATGTTGTCTACAATGAACAGAGGTCATTTTTCAGTCTTTGAACCTTGACAGAAAGGTTTCCTGGATCCAGCTCCATGAGCACTTTTTGAAATGCTTCAAATGTGCATTTGAAATTCTTGGGGTATTTCAGATCCAGAGCATAGCACAGTCCCAAAAGATAGCAACAGGCTTTGCTCAGATTCCCAAGTTTGCCCAGAACAGTAACAGTAGTTCAATAACAATACCCACATCAGTAGGTTCGCCTGACCTGTCTTGATTCTGCAGCAGGTAAATCTTCATCACCTCCTCAGCCAAAGCCTCTTCAACAAAGACAGCATCAGCACCGTCCTTTAAAAAGAGAAACAACTGTTTTAAGCTCACATACTTCCAAACATTGAAACAAAAAGTTTCATTTGTATGACATCACCGGTACTCATAATATGTGGACACTGTGCTCCAAAATCTTTGAGCAAATGCTATTCTTTTGTATGCTTTGAAGTGTTTTTTTTTTCTTTAGAACAGTATCTTAAAACTTTTCTATGATCTCACAAGCTAAAATAAACTACTAATATTCCTAAAACAGATTTATTGCACCAACCTCAAAGGTTTTGATTAAGGCACTTGGATCCTCTCCCAGATGGTCAATGAGACATCTGATGATGACTTCTCGTTTTTTCTCGATGGAATTTCCACTCTGTAAAACAGGAAGTCTCAACTGAGGCAAAATTTGCACATTTAAAACATGACTTACCATTTCTAGCTTAAACATAACTATTTGTTTTCTGTTGTTGACCTGTTTTCACACCCACCATCAAGGTAAGAACACCTGTGGAGCTAAAATATTGAACAGAAACCTAAGAAAAGCCGTTTTTAGTGGAAGGGCCTCTTCAATGCTGTGTTGGAACGTTTTTGTGGTTAGAAAATGCAATCTTCCTTACCTGAAGCAGAAGGTTTAACTGTGCCCTGTGGCGTTGTCCAGCAGCACCTTTCTTGGCTTGAAACAAGGACAGGAGTTTGGATGAATACAAGTCCAACGATGACATGAACTTTGGTTCAAGGTCAGGGTCGTGATCCTATGAAACTCTGCACTGACCTGGATGGGAGAGGACAAAAAACCAAGGACAAAAAATCTGAAGGCCAAAATTCTGATTCATCCATCCATCCATCCATCTTCATCCGCTTTATCCGGGGCCGGGTCGCGGGGGCAGCAGCCTAAGCAAAGAGGCCCAGACCTCCCTCTCCCCAGCCACCTCCTCCAGCTCATCCGGGGGAACACCAAGGCGTTCCCAGGCCAGCCGAGAGATATAATCTCTCCAGCGTGTCCTGGGTCTGCCCCGGGGCCTCCTCCCGGTGGGACATGCCTGGAACACCTCACCCAGGAGGCGCCCAGGGGGCATCCTTACCAGATGCCCAAGCCACCTCAGCTGGCTCCTTTCGATGTGGAGAAGCAGCGGCTCTACTCTGAGCCCCTCCCGGATGGCCGAACTTCTCACCCTATCTCTAAGGGAGATGCCAGCCACCCTTCGGAGGAAGCTCATTTCCGCCGCTTGCATCCGCGATCTCGTCCTTTCGGTCACTACCCACAGCTCGTGGCCATAGGTGAGGGTAGGGACGTAGATCGACCGGTAAATTGAGAGCTTCGCTTTTACACTCAGCTCCCTCTTCACCACGACGGACCGGTGCAGCGTCTGCATTACTGCAGCTGCAGCCCCAATCCGTCTGTCGACCTCCGGCTCCCTTCTCCCATCACTCGCGAACAAGACCCCGAGATACTTGAACTCCTCCACTTGGGGCAGGACCTCATCCCCGACCCGGAGTGGGCACTCCAACCTTTTCCGGCTGAGAACCATGGCCTCAGATTTGGAGGTGCTGATCCTCATTCCCGCTGCTTCACACTCGGCTGCGAACCGCTCCAGTGCGAGCTGGAGGCCCTCACCCGATGAAGCCAACAGAACCACATCATCCGCAAAAATCAGAGATGAGATCCTGAGGCCACCAAAGCGAAAGCCCTCCGCCACTTGGCTGCGCCTAGAAATCCAGTCCATAAAAATTATGAACAGAACCGGTGACAAAGGGCAGCCCTGGCGGAGCCCATTACCCACCGGGAACGAGTCCGACTTATTGCCGGCAATGCGAACCAAGCTCTTGCAACGGTTGTATAGGGATCGAATGGCCCGTAGCAATGGGCCAGACACCCCATACTCCCGCAACACCTCCCACAGGACACCCCGAGGGACACGGTCGAATGCCTTCTCCAAGTCCACAAAACACATGTAGACTGGTTGGGCAAACTCCCATGCACCCTCAAGTATCCTCGAGAGGATGAAGAGCTGGTCCAGTGTTCCGCGACCAGGACGAAAACCGCATTGTTCCTCCTGCATCAGAGGTTCGACTAGCGGACGAACTCTCCTTTCCAGCACCCTGGCATAGACTTTCCCGGGGAGGCTGAGGAGTGTGATCCCCCTGTAGTTGGAACACACCCCCTTCTTAAAGATGGGGACCACCACCCCGGTCTGCCAATCCACGGGTACTGCCCCTGATCTCCACGCAACATTGCAGAGGCGTGTCAGCCAGGACAGCCCTACAACGTCCAGAGCCTTCAGGAACTCGGGGCGGACCTCATCAACACCAGGGGCTCTGCCACCAAGGAGTTGTTTAACTGCCTCAGTGACCTCGCCCCCAGAAATTGGCGGGTCATTCCCCTCATCCCCAGACTCTGCTTCCTCCTTGGAAGACGTGTCAGTGGGATTAAGGAGGTCCTCAAAGTATTCCTTCCACCGCCTAACAATTTTCTCAGTCGACGTCAGCAGCGCTCCGCCAGCACTATACACAGTGCAGGTAGAGCACCGCTTTCCCCTCCTGAGACGCCTGACGGTTTGCCAGAACCTCTTCGAGGCAGTCCGAAAGTCTTTTTCCATGGCCTCTCCGAACTCCTCCCACACCCGAGTTTTTGCTTCAGCCACTGCCCGAGCCGCATTCCGCTTGGCCTGTCGATACCTGTCGGCTGCCTCCGGAGTCCCACAGGCTAACCAAGCCCGATAGGACTCCTTCTTCAGCCTGGTGGCTCCCTTCACCTCTGGTGTCCACCATTTGGTTCGGGGATTACCACCACGGCAGGCACCAACCACCTTGCGGCCGCAGCTCAATGCAGCAGCTTCGGCAATGGAGGCGCTGAACATGGTCCATTCGGACTCAATGTCCCCCGCCTCCCTCGGAATGCTGTTGAAGCTCTGCCGGAGGTGTGCGTTGAAGATCTCGCAGACTGGGGCCTCTGCTAGTCGTTCCCAGCACACCCTCACTACGCGTTTAGGTGCACCAGGTCTGTCCAGCGTCTCCCCCGCCACCTGATCCAACTCACCACCAGGTGGTGATCAGTTGACAGCTCAGCCCCTCTCTTTACCCGAGTGTCCAGAACATATGGTCGCAGGTCTGGTGATACGATTACAAAATCGATCATCGACCTACGGCCTAGAGCGTCCTGGTGCCACGTGCACTTATGGACACTCTTATGTTCGAACAAGGTGTTCGTTATGGCCAAACTGTGATTAGCACAGTTTGGCCATAACAAAGCACCGCTCGGGTTCAGATCAGGGAGGCCGTTCCTCCCAATCACGCCCCTCCAGGTCTCGCTGTCGTTACCCACGTGAGCATTGAAGTCTCCCAGCAGGACAACAGAGTCTCCAGGTGGAGCACCTTCCAGCACCCCCCCAGGGACTCTAAGAAGGCTGGGTACTCCGAACTGCCACTCGGCGCATAAGCGCAGATGACAGTCAGGACCCATTCCCCGACCCTAAGGCGCAGGGAACAAACCCTCTCGTCCACCGGGAAAAACCCCAACGTACCGGCAGCAAGCCGAGGGGATATTAGAATACCCACCCCAGCCCGCCGCCTCTCACCAGGGGCAACTCCAGACTGAGACAGAGTCCAGCCCCTCTCCAGGAGACTGGTTCCAGAGCCCAAGCCGTGCGTAGAGGTGAGCCCGACTATATCTAGCCGGTACCTCTCAACCTCACGCACTAACTCAGGCTCCTTCCCCACCAGAGAGGTGACATTCCATGTCCCTATTGCCAGTCTTGGCAGCCGGGGGTCAGTCCGCCAGGGCCTCCGCTCCTGGCCGCCACCCGGCACACAATGCACCCGACCCCTATGGTGCCTCCTGCGGGTGGTGGGCCTGCGGGAGGATGGGCCCATGTCTCCTCTTCGGGCTGTGCCCGGCCGGGCCCCATGGACTAAGGCCCGGCCACCAGACGCTCGCCCTCGGGCACCCTCCACGGGCCTGGCTCCAGGGCGGGGCCCCGGTAACCCTATCCCGGGCAGGGTAAACTGTTCCCTCTGTGTTTTTTTCATAGGGGTCTTCTGAATCGCTCTTTGTCTGGTCCCTCACCCAGGACCAATTTGCCATGGGAGACCCTACCAGGGGGCAAAAGCCCCCAGACAACATAGCCCCTGGGATCCCTGGGACACACAAACCCCTCCACCACGATAAGGTTGCGATTCACGGAGGAGTATTGAATTCTGATTCAATCAAAAAAAAAATCTTTAAGTGGAACTACCATTTTTTGCAACCTGGACCTTATTTTCTAACATGCAAAAGATTAATTTACTCATCCAGACATAAATCCATATAAGTGGAGTTGTTCAGTATGCAGACTAAAGCCTTAACATAAAGTATTATCTTCCACTAAGCTTCTAAATTTTATGTTATGAATTGCTTGCACTATTTCCCTGTGAGATTGTATAATCTTGGAGGGAAGAGGCGAAGCCAGGTTGCCCTCTGAACCATCGTCTGCCAGGCAGCGATGCGAGAGGAACACACCGCTGAAGTGGCGCACATATTCAGAATCGTGTCAGCGGCTTTACAGAGAAAGCCTTTCAGCTCCTCTGGCAGCTTTGCTTCCTCCACCTTCCTGGAGATGACAAACGCTAGCAAGGCAGTGTTGTTAGTCACTGCAGCTGACTGAACAGTGCATTGATGTGCGCGATCAGTGAACCTTGCTATCAGCTGGTCAAGTTTGGCGGGATGGGCCAGTCGCTGTCCAACGACCTTGGTCATTTTGGTGCCGAAAACTGAAGCGAGGCTCGGCTCTAGAGGGGGAACAGGCGGAAAACTCCGGTCTGTGAAGCCCTCTGTGAAGCCCTAGGTAGAGACCAGCGCTCTAATCTTCGCTGGCTCTGCTGCAGCCTCAGAGAGGTAGGTCATCACCGCCGGGAACTGAGGCCAGATGGGATCTGGGCAACGAGAGTGAGCGGAGCCATACCTTCCCGCCAGATCATCCAATGGGGGTGGAGCAGGCTGAGGGACGGGAAGTCCCTTCTCACCAGCTGCCTCCTGGATGATGCCAGGCAGATCCAGGAGCAGCGCACCAACAACAGGGAGCGGCGTCCTCGCCGACATGTGAAGGCCAGGGGTGGATGAGCGTCCGCTCATCCGCCTCCCTTCTGTCGCCAGGCTGCCCAGCTGGGAGGCAGTGGAGCTGTCACCACTGCCGTTTTCCTCACAGTGGGTGGAATCATCCAATTCCGGCCCACCATCGAAGAACTCGATGGCTTCTTCCAGCGAGTACCTCTCTCTTAGCCTTGAAAAAGGCTGACCTCCGCTGCTTTTCCTCTGGCGGGAGGAGCTAACAGGAGCAGCAATAGGATTAAGGTGTGAGGGCAAGGTCCGCATGGTGAGGACCGAGGTAGCCCACGCAGACGGCATGTCGGTCATATGACATGATGTAGCCCGTCTGGCAGGATGGACACAGACGGATGGTCTCGCTGGACATCTTCTGGCTGGCTGAAGAAAAACAGTAGAGCCGATTTCCTGGTCTCACCGTAACTTATACTAGACCAGGGTGAGGCCCACACAGCAGGTGGGCGTGGATTAAAATACTTCAGTGCTGCGCGCACAAGGGGAATACCCACTTAAAGGGCTGCGCCTATACTCATAGAATCTGGGGTTACAATACGTAACCAACGTTTCATAAAAATATTAAATTACTCTTCACTCTTTACTCTTCAGTAAAATCTAGTCTGTCGTTATGTGCTCCAGAGTTAGATAAGTGAGACAAAGGCACTTTGCAATCAGCCCAGTCATCCTTCAGTCAGGTTACATTAGCTTAGCCTAAAACAAGTTAAGTGAACGGAAATTACTAGCATTTATTGTTCCCTAGGCTTGGGAATGGTTTCGATTAGAACCATTCTGGTTTTGATTCAGATTCCTCATTTTGATTCAAATTCCTAGTGATTCTAGAGTCTTATGACAAATTAAAGCAACCTGGCTGCTGCAAGATCATCAAAATCACTAGGATGGTAGCAACATGTTTTTCCTCACTTATCTTATGATGGGGGATCTAACAGACCAAATTTTATTTACAAGTGGATATCCCTTTAAATGTTCACTTACTTGGGAGACGTCAAACAACGCCGGCCATCTGTCCTTGATGTCGCTGACACTCAGCTGTTGGCTGATAATATCATGTCTTCTATGTGCAAAGGTTTTGCACATTAAATCCTTGATGGCTGTGCTGTTTTTCTTCTTACACTCATCAATCAGTTGTTGTCGCTCCAGCTCTTGCTGTTCTTTACCATCTTGTCCTGGATAGTGTGGCAGAAACAGCACTTCTCCTTTCCGCGCCTTCTTTATGTTCTTCGCTGGAGCCTTATCAGGGTGCTTGTTCTTCAGTGAGTTGCAAGTAACCTCTGGAACTCCAAGACTTCGTAACTTTGACCTGTAATTTCCCATCTTGTATTTAAGACTATACATCCATCCCATCCAGCCATTACGACTGCCTGGCTCTGTCAGACATGGGTGCTTTTTGACCAGAGCCTCTGCCACTTCTCCAATCTGAAGGCCAGTAGGGTAGGCTGTGTAGCTGTACATATAATCAGCTAATTTTTCCATTATATCTGACTTGACTGAAGTATTGTTCAGCACAGTGCCATTTTGAACAAAGACTTCATTGGCATTTTTCAGTACAGTCTCTGTTGCCACAGAGAAAAGTGGAATGACAATTTCATCTGGCCATGTAGTCTTCAGAGGACTTTGAAGAGGGGAGAGTATGACAGTGTTGTCTGAAGACAGAGATGATCCATCTGTTTGGTCTTCTGTGGTTTTATAGGTTGAAGAGCTTGAACTTTCATTCAGTGAACTTACATCTGAGGGATTTTCACACTGAGGAATCAATGTAAGCACTACTGATGGAATGACCACAGCTTTGACTGTACCCCTATCTTTGATTTGGTTGGGAGAATGAAGTGTAAAGAAATCTCCAAACGAGTCATCATAATAGTGCAATGCGAAATCCTCAACTAGCCCAAATGTCTCTCTCACTGTCTCATGCAACTCCTCAACAGTCCTGGGTATTCCTGAAGAGAGCACAAGCTTCTCACTCTGTTGTCCAAAAATTACTTTCAAGGCAACGGAGTCCATCTGCAGAATAAAAACCACAAGAAAAAAGAAAAAGAAAGGGGGTATCTGAGTCTTTCCCCTTACACTAACAAACAATGTGACGTTTTATTGACACCATTTGCTTGCCTTCAACACGATATGGTGTTAAGGGGTAAGTGTCACCAAGTACTCTGGGATGTATTAAGGTCATTTTCCCAGAAGGATCCAGAATAAATGCCCTAAAATGTTCATCATACCAGCTGTTGAGTAACTTCACAATGAAAAGAAATTCATTGCTTAAGACAACAATCTGTAAAATCTCCACAAAGTCAGGTAAGCCACAAGTAGATCCATGAGGCAAAACCATTCCTGAGGCATATTTAGTTTCATGATGAGTCAGAGAGTTGGTCAAATTCACATAGGCTTGTGTTGGATAAAGTTCCTTGAGACACTGCTGTATTTCTACATCAAGCAGTTTCAATGGAAGAGATGATACTTTAGTGACACTTCAATGCATTACCATCTGAATAGTATGCCATCATCATCTGGTGCTTTGAGGCAAGTGACAATAGTACATTTCTGAAGCTGTTTGTGTGTTTAACAACCTTCTTAAAGAAACTATGTTTATCCTCAAAGCGCATAGTCCAGAGGCATACTAATGGACCAAATCCTCTGATCAAGTCAGGATAATGCTCCAAAAAATGGTGTTTTGGAGTTAGTTTTTGCTCTGGGAAAACCTCCAATAGCCTGTTGCGATGTTCAGATATAAGTGTGTCCAAGTAGCAAATACTTTCCTCTCTGTGAATAGGGGACACAACAAGTTCAGTTATATCTTTTAGAGTCATAAGAACTTGCCATGCTTCATCATTTTTGGGAATCTTTTCCCCAATAATAAAAGGTAATAGTCTCAATAGTCTCAATAACGTCCAGTTTTCATGTGCGTTGCCACCAATGCTTTTGCGAGTGGAAAAATTTAGGGGGATGATTTGGGGGCGATCTGTTTTATCGGTCCATTTGTAAGGAAATTCTGTTATGAAGTTATTGAGTTCAGTTAAGGAAAAGTAACGTTTACGGATAAACACATGAAGGCATAATGCTAATTCTAGTGGAATTATGCCTTCAAAAAGGTCGTGCAAAAGATCTGGTGGATACCCTGTGACAAAATGGAAATATTTTAATTTCCCTGTTAATGGACAACCTTTCTTCACACCACAAAAATGAACCGAGGAGGAATTTTCCTTTATGGTTTGGACATGTAGATCATAGTTCTCTTTTGTTCTTGGTGGAAAAGCTCCTGAACGAACTTCTTTTTGCTGAAAGTCTGAATGGTCTCCAAGGCAAAATCTACAGATGTAATGTCCAGAAAAGCTTTCCACGAGTCCACTAAGAGAATGAGCGCCAAGATTGTCAGCACAAACACAAACAGTGCCCCTGATATATCTACCAAGCTGTGAACAAAAAATCCCGTCTCTCTCTAATGTTATGAGATCCTTTAAAAGTGGCTCGAGAACAGTTTCATAGCTAAAAGTTTTAACATCACTTGCCTTACACAGGAGAGCCAATTGAATTGATGTTAGCTGTGATCTCAGTTCAGTTGGTTTATCAGCAAGTACCCTGTACACAGCTGTGACTTTGTGTTTTTTTCTTGAAGTCCCAAGTGGATTACAAATTTCAAAGTCATCCACATAGAGAACAAGGGAAATACTTAAGTCCTCAATAGCACAAAGTTGGTTTTGCTTGAAATATTGTCCATCGTGGAAAGAGGATAACTGTGAAGTGTTCAAATGTCTAGTTAATATACTGTTAACATCTTCTTTACTCAGTAACAGCTGCAAGGACTGAAGAATAGGCACATACTGAAAAGTGGAATTCTTTTCTGGATCCAAACAGTATTCTACTGGTTCAATAACACAGAAGTTTTCCTTGAAATATTTCTGTCTCTTATATCTTGAAGCAAAGGGACCATCAGGACTAAGGGCTGCACATAAAGGAATGAGCCAATTCACTGACAAAAGACTGATCAATATTACAGTTATTCTTAATAAGAATATCACTTATTGACTTTGGAATATACTGAAATGATAATGTGCAGATATAACTGAGCTGTTCCACCAAGTCATCCACACATTTACCAGAAACATTATAGATGCTTTCCAGTTTTAACAAGAGCACACCAGTATTTTTCAAAATTTCATTTGTTGTTTCCATTTCACAACCAAGTTCAATGGTGACATCCAAGTCCTCGTGATCTTCTAATTCCAGTGCTGGTAAGAAGATTTCATTAGATGTACTGACAGTTTGCTTTGAAATCAAGTTAGTTTTAAAGTGCTTCCATGAACAAAATCTGTGCTTTCGACTTCTGTGAGTCGCATAAGTCCCACAAATGTTTGTCTTAAACTCACAACCATCAAAAACACACTCTATGGTTTCATAGCTTTTCAAATGGGAATTTATATGTTGAAAATAGTCTTTTGTGTTTGGGTAAAAAGAGTCACAGATTTTACATCTGATAGTTGGAAGGACCTCACACTCTTCCGTTTCATGCGAACTGTGAGACCTAGACAAGTGTGAGCGTAAGGCACCCCATGTCTTAAAAGAGCAAGGACAATTCAAATGAAGACAGGGTATGGAATAGCCATGACCAAATGTACCATGTTTCACTCGATAATGTTTGAGTAGTGACACTTTTGATGACTCCTCATGTTTGCAGAGTTTACACTGCCATCTCATCACCTGTGACCTAAAAAATTGTGAGAAAATATGTCTCACAGTATGAAGATGACAGAATGGTGTATAACCATATTTACACAGTTTTTGTATGATTAACTGATTGAATAACCAATACTCACTACCAATTCAGGTGGAGGATACAACTTACAAATAAGTCAACATGGAACAAAGTACAATACCTAACCACATTGAAATAATCTGAATCACATCACCACGCTGTATAAATAAAAAGATAGTATGGTGACACTAGATGACAGACCATGAACTCATCAATATATTTACCGAACTGAAAAATTCTCAAAATTTAGATTTGGCATTTGTATGACTAAAATAACCCACCACAAAACCAGTATAAATATTTAGGTGGTATCACCATCCACTACTCAGCTTGTATAAAACAATATCATATCATTCCAAAATTTAACACATCAAGTCCTCTGAGTAAAATTACCTGCTTTACTTTGTAGTTGATGCAGATTTTTTTCTCCTGGTGGTGAAGATGGTGCTGAAAAAACACAAATCAAAACTTTATCATTACAAAACATGTCACAGAGTAATCTGCCATAACATCAATCTCTTATAAGAAATTTTAGCTTGGATTGAAATAAACATTTATTTATGTAAATTGGGAGTAACTATACTGGAAATGATGGTACTTTTGGCTTGACCCAAAGGACCAAAGCTTTTTTTTTTCCATTATTTTCTCGGATCTGAAAGGAAGTAGGGCCCCGAGTCTAAATTTACTTAAGGCCCCATAGTACTTTGGACCGGCCCTGGATGAGGTAATCTGCTGACCCGGGCGGTCCTCTCAGCGTTCTCTCAAAAACTGGCCCTGTTCGGGACAAAGCTGAAAGCAGCGTCTTATATGCTCTGAAAGACCCCACATAGAACAAGAAAGCTAAGCAGCATGGTTGCTGCTATGAACTGTTCCGCGGGCAGGTCTTCTTAGTTACCAAAGCCATTGATGACGTCTGTTCATCTCCTCCTGAACAACCTGACAGAGTGAGTCAGGCCGCGTGACTACCGCAGCTCCCGCACCGCGACTCAACAGGGCCATTTTCTAGAAATGTCTGAGCACACCTGCTTTCACGTGGTTCCTAAAATGCCCCCGATTAAACGGTCAGGTCGCTGGTACCGGGACATTCCGGTCAAATTACCCGGAACGCAGATAGCGACTCAGAACGTAAAAGGATAAAAGGGCGCGGTTTCCCGCCGCCTTGACTGGAAGACGGGTTGAAAACTTAAATTAACGTGCACAAACACGCTGCGAAAAGTGAGCCACCATGACAAACGCTTTCTTCGGAACATGTTATAAAAGAACAGTGTGGATAAAGACAGCTAATGTAAGAATTGGTCACTTACCTGAAAACGTTACCAAGTCTGCAGTGGATGTGTGTCTGTCTCGTTCAACGTGCAGAAAATCTCCCATGAGGCCATGCTCCTCGCGCGCGGTACATGCCAAAGGTCATTAGTCTTACTCAAAGTTTTAAGTTAGTATTGGGGGACAAAATTATATTGATTTTGAACCATTAATAATTAAAGTTAAAGACAATGATAAGTATGAATACCAGTGTCTCAGTTATTTTGAGTACTTTCTATGAGTTATATTGAGTAGATTTAAATAATGCACCCTGTGTTTCAAATACAGAATTTTTTCTTTTAAATAAACTTGAACAAAAGAGCTCAGTTCAACTCAAAAACTGGTGTTGAAAATTTAAACATTCTTTTCAGTATTTTCAACTCAAGATAACACTTTTGTGATTTTCACAGATTTAATCAAGGTCATCTAACTTAGAATTATAATGATATTTACTAAGCCCCTGAATAATTTTTTAGGGTGTAAGAAACGCACTGGCTTGACGAAATCGAGCGTTTTTGTACAACTTCATATAAATAGCTGTAACTTTTGATAGAAGACTCAGACACACATATTTATGGCTTTATCTTATCAGATTCAATATCCCCGTGCTGGGCACACAGGTTTTGCAGCTGTTTGAGCTAAGATTTTTCAAGTTATTCACATAATGAAAACCTATACTTTGTTTCGGGCGAGCTCCCCATTCAAATGCATGTAATCGTAAGAAACGCACTGGCTTGACGAAATAAAGCGTTTTTGTACAACTTCATATAAATAGCTGTAACTTTTGATAGAAGACTCAGACAAACATATTTATGGCTTTATCTCATAGAAGTCTATATCCCTGTGCTGGGCACACAGGTTTTGCAGCTGTTTGAGCTAAGATTTTCAAGTTATTCACATAATGAAAACCTATACTTTGTTTCGGGCGAGCTCCCCATTCAAATGCATGTAATCGTAAGAAACGCACTGGCTTGACGAAATAAAGCATTTTTGTACAACTTCATATAAATAGCTGTAACTTTTGATAGAAGACTCAGACACACATATTTATGGCTTTATCTCATAGAAGTCTATATCCCTGTGATGGGCACACAGGTTTTGCAGCTGTTTGAGCTAAGATTTTTCAAGTTATTCACATAATGAAAACCTATACTTTGTTTCACATAATGAAAACCTATACTTTGTTTCGGGCGAGCACCCCAGGTTTTGCAGGTGTTTGAGCTAAGATTTTTCAAGTTATTCACATAATGAAAACCTATACTTTGTTTCGGGCGAGCTCCCCATTCAAATGCATGTAATCGTAAGAAACGCACTGGCTTGACGAAATAAAGCGTTTTTGTACAACTTCATATAAATAGCTGTAACTTTTGATAGAAGACTCAGACAAACATATTTATGGCTTTATCTCATAGAAGTCTATATCCCTGTGATGGGCACACAGGTTTTGCAGCTGTTTGAGCTAAGATTTTTCAAGTTATTCACATAATGAAAACCTATACTTTGTTTCGGGCGAGCTCCCCATTCAAATGCATGTAATCGTAGGAAACGCACTGGCTTGACGAAATAAAGCGTTTTTGTACAACTTCATAAAAATAGCTGTAACTTTTGATAGAAGACTCAGACACACATATTTATGGCTTTAGCTCATAGAAGTCTATATCCCTATGCTGCGCACACAGGTTTTGCAGCTGTTTGAGCTAAGATTTTCAAGTTATTCACATAATGAAAACCTATACTTTGTTTCGGGCGAGCTCCCAATTCAAATGCATGTAATCGTAGGAAACGCACTGGCTTGACGAAATAAAGCGTTTTTGTACAACTTCATATAAATAGCTGTAACTTTTGATAGAAGAATAAGACACACATATTTATGGCTTTATCTCATAGAAGTCTATATCCCTGTGATGGGCACACAGGTTTTGCAGCTGTTTGAGCTAAGATTTTTCAAGTTATTCACATAATGAAAACCTATACTTTGTTTCACATAATGAAAACCTATACTTTGTTTCGGGCGAGCTCCCCATTCAAATGCATGTAATCGTAAGAAACGCACTGGCTTGACGAAATAAAGCGTTTTTGTACAACTTCATATAAATAGCTGTAACTTTTGATAGAAGACTCAGACACACATATTTATGGCTTTATCTCATAGAAGTCTATATCCCTGTGATGGGCACACAGGTTTTGCAGCTGTTTGAGCTAAGATTTTTCAAGTTATTCACATAATGAAAACCTATACTTTGTTTCACATAATGAAAACCTATACTTTGCTTCGGCCGAATTCCCCCATTCAAATGCATGTAATCGTAGGAAACGCACTGTCTTGACGATTTAAAGCGTTTTTGTACAACTTCATATAAATAGCTGTAAGTCTTGATAGAAGACTCAGACACACATATTTACGGCGTTATCTTTTAGTATTCAATATCCATCCCCGTGCTGGGCAAAAAGGTTTTGAAGCTGTTTGAGCTAAGATTTTCAAGTTATTCACATAATGAAAACCTATACTTTGTTTCGGCCGAATTCCCCCATTCAAATGCATGTAATCGTAGGAAACGCACTGTCTTGACGAAATAAAGCGTTTTTGTACAACTTCATATAAATAGCTGTAAGTCTTGATAGAAGAAGCATACACACATATTTGTGTATTTCTCTTATACAATTCAAGATCCCCGTGCTGGGCAAACAGGTTTTGAAGCTGTTTGAGCTAAGATTTTCAAGTTATTCACATAATGAAAACCTATACTTTGTTTCGGCCGAATTCCCCCATTCAAATGCATGTAATCGTAGGAAACGCACTGTCTTGACGATTTAAAGCGTTTTTGTACAACTTCATATAAATAGCTGTAAGTCTTGATAGAAGACTCAGACACACATATTTACGGCGTTATCTTTTAGTATTCAATATCCATCCCCGTGCTGGGCAAACAGGTTTTGAAGCTGTTTGAGCTAAGATTTTCAAGTTATTCACATAATGAAAACCTATACTTTTTTTCGGGCGAATTCCTCCATTCAAATGCATGTAATCGTAGGAAACGCACTGTCTTGACGATTTAAAGCGTTTTTGTACAACTTGATAGAAGAAGCATACACACATATTTGTGGGTTTCTCTTATACAATTCAAGATCCCCGTGCTGGGCAAACAGGTGTTGAAGCTGTTTGAGCTAAGATTTTCAAGTTAATGACATAATGAAAACCTATACTTTGATTCGGGCGAATTACCCCAATCAAATGCATGTAATCGTAGGAAACACACTGTCTTGACGAAATAAAGCGTTTTTGTACAACTTCATATAAATAGCTGTAAGTCTTGATAGAAGAAGCATACACACATATTATTCACATAATGAAAACCTATACTTTGTTTCGGGCGAATTCCCCCATTCAGATGCATGTAATCGTAGGAAACGCACTGTCTTGACGAAATAAAGCGTTTTTGTACAACTTCATATAAATAGCTGTAAGTCTTGATAGAAGAAGCATACACACATATTATTCACATAATGAAAACCTATACTTTGTTTCGGGCGAATTCCCCCATTCAAATGCATGTAATCGTAGGAAACGCACTGTCTTGACGAAATAAAGCGTTTTTGTACAACTTCATATAAATAGCTGTAAGTCTTGATAGAAGAAGCATATACACATATTTGTGGCTTTCTCTTATACAATTCAAGATCCCAGTGCTGGGCAAACAGGTTTTGAACCTGTTTGAGCTAAGATTTTCAAGTTAATGACATAATGAAAATCTATACTTTGTTTCGGTCGAATTCCCCCATTCAAATGCATGTAATCGTAGGAAACGCACTGTCTTGACTAAATAAAGCGTTTTTGTACAACTTCATATAAATAGCTGTAAGTCTTGATAGAAGAAGCATACACACATATTTGTGGCTTTCTCTTATACAATTCAAGATCCCCGTGCTGGGCAAACAGGTTTTGAAGCTGTTTGAGCTAAGATTTTCAAGTTATTCACATAATGAAAACCTATACTTTGTTTCTTGCGAGAACTCCATCAAATGCATGTAATAGTCAGAAACGCACTGTCTTGGCGAAATAAAGCGTTTTTGTACAACTTCCTATAAATAGCTGTAACTTTTGATAGAAGGCTCAGACACACATATTTATGGCTTTATCCTATAGAATTCAATATTCCCGTGTTGGACAAACAGGTTTTGCAGCTGTTTGAGCTAAGATTTTCAAGTTATTCACATAATGAAAACCTATACTTTGTTTCGGGCGAGAACTCCAATCAAATGCATGTAATAGTCAGAAACGCACTGTCTTGGCGAAATAAAGCCTTTTTGTACAACTTCATGAAGTTATCTGTAACTTTTGATAGAAGGCTCAGACACACATATTTATGGCTTTATCCTATAGAATTCAATATTCCCGTGTTGGACAAACAGGTTTTGCAGCTGTTTGAGCTAAGATTTTCAAGTTATTCACATAATGAAAACCTATACTTTGTTTCGGGCGAGAACTCCAATCAAATGCATGTAATAGTCAGAAACGCACTGTCTTGGCGAAATAAAGCCTTTTTGTACAACTTCATGAAGTTAGCTCTAACTTTTGATAGAAGGCTCAGACACACATATTTATGGCTTTATCTTATAGAATTCAATATCCCCGTGCTGGGCAGACAGGTTTTGCAGCTGTTTGAGCTAAGATTTTCAAGTTATTCACATAATGAAAACCTATACTTTGTTTCGGGCGAGAACTCCATCAAATGCATGTAATAGTCAGAAACGCAGTGTCTTGGCGAAATAAAGCCTTTTTGTACAACTTCCTATAAATAGCTGTAACTTTTGATAGAAGGCTCAGACACACATATTTATGGCTTTATCCTATAGAATTCAATATTCCCGTGTTGGACAAACAGGTTTTGCAGCTGTTTGAGCTAAGATTTTCAAGTTATTCACATAATGAAAACCTATACTTTGTTTCGGGCGAGAACTCCATCAAATGCATGTAATAGTCAGAAACGCACTGTCTTGGCGAAATAAAGCCTTTTTGTACAACTTCATGAAGTTAGCTGTAACTTTTGATAGAAGGCTCAGACACACATATTTATGGCTTCATCTTATATAATTCAATATCCCCGTTTTGGACAAACAGGTTTTGTAGCTGTTTGAGCTAAGACTTTCAAGTTATTCACAAAATGAAAACCTAGACTTTGTTTCGGGCGAGAACTCCAATTAAATGCATGTAATAGTCAGAAACGCACTGTCTTGGCGAAATAAAGCCTTTTTGTACAACTTCATATAAATAGCTGTAACTTTTGACAGGATGCTCAGACACACATATTTATGGCTTCATCTTATATAATTCAATATCCACGTTTTGGACAAACAGGTTTTGTAGCTGTTGAGCTAAGACTTTCAAGTTATTCACAAAATGAAAACCTAGACTTTGTTTCGGGCGAGAACTGTCACTACCCGATACGTACCGGAAACCCGATCGGTACCCCGCATGCGCGAAAAGTGTCTACTTCTGGTCGAAGGTTTTACGTTTTATGTTTTACGATAGTTACGGGTCAGAGTATCTGTTAAGATGTTAAGAATAATAAGTATCTCTTAACATGTTTCCAATAATGAAGCATTTCAATATAATTTAGACAAAAACGAAAAATAAAAAGATAGTTACGGATCAGGACTCCCCGATCCTTACTGCGCATGTGCAAAGTCGGACAGTACAAATCGGGTCTACCCGATCCGTATCGCGCATGTGCAGCGGTTTTCTTCTTCTTCTGTTCATTTAATGGCAGTGTACTCCCCAGTATAAGAGGATACTGCCACCTGCTGACCGAGCGAATGAACTCCATTGTAAACTGAATCAGCGTCATTACAAACGTGTGTTAAATTTGATTTAGTGATAGTCGAGTGTGTTTATACTTGTCTGTGTGGTGAGGATTGATTGGAATAGTGATGATGATGTCCGCTTACACCGTCAATTGTCAGTAAACACTTAATCTGGCTGATGAATCTTCACGTGAGATATTACAAAGTCTGTATTATTAAGTCTGTAATTAGGCGCCATTCTTCTTATTTTACGGCGCTGTTGTTCAATCGGGGGACGCTCTCTGTTGAGGAGAAAAGCATGAATTTGTTTGTAAACGGATTATCCATTGTTTAAATGTCTCAGTAGTCGAAAAGGAGGCAGAGCTGTTGAGAAATGCTAGGAGCTAACTGGGCGCTAACCGTATCATTCAAATATATTGAATGTCGCAATGTTGGCAAAGAGAGGAAGTGACATAAGATTTGCGCATGGGGTACCGATCGGGTTTCCGGTACGGATCAGGTAGCGACAAGAACTCCTATCACTACCCGATCTTTAAAGTTATTCATCGTTTTTACCCAACCAGATCTTTTCTTGTACGTTATAAAAAGGACATTGATATTAACTGTACATTTTGTAATTGTGTGAAGGAAGATATTTCTCATTTATTTTGGTCATGCTTATACACGAATCTTTTCTGGCAAGAATTTTGTGTTTTTGTTGTTTCCTTTATCTTTTCTGAGCTCTCTCTTTGTTACGAGAAAATATTGTTTGGTTTCTTTAAGTACCTCATGTACAGGGCAAACGAATTTTATTTGATTAATTTATTGATATTATTGGCTAAATTTCATATACATAAGTCGAAATTCTCTAACGCAAAACCATCCTTTCGGTGCTTTTTAAATGAAACCAAACAATATGTTAAAACCATACAACATTCTCAAAATCAAAAAGCTGTCAAAACCATAAACTTATGTTCCCTGTTCAATATCATGCGACACAAATAGACACAATAGATTGTGTCTATTTTGTTTTTTTTATACGAACCCCCTGACATTGTGTTTCCTATATTGTATTTGTATATCTGTATTTTGTGCTTTGTCAATAAAGCGAAATTAAAAAAACAAACAAAACAAAAAAAAAAAAAAACAACTACCCGATCAGTACCGGAAACCCGATCGGTACCCCGCATGCGCAAATCTTACGTCACTTCCTCTCTTTGCCAACATTGCGACATTCAATATATTTGAATGATACGGTTAGCGCCCAGTTAGCTCCTAGCATTTCTCAACAGCTCTGCCTCCTTTTCGACTGCCCGGGACATTTAAACAATGGATAATCTGTATACAAACAAATTCATGCTTTTCTCCTCAACAGAGAGCATTCCCCAATTGAACAACAGCGCCGTAAAATTAGAAGAATGACGCCTAATTACAGACTTAATAATATTGATTTAGCAATGTGTCATGTGAAGATTCATCAGCCAGATTAAGTGTTTACTGACAATTGACAGTGATAGCGGACATCATCATCACTATTCCAGTCAATCCTCTCCTCACAGACAAGCATAAACACACTCGACTATCACTAAATCAAATTTAACACACGTTTGTAATGACGCCAATTCATTTTACAATGGGGTTCATTCGCTGGGTCAGCAGGTGGCAGTATCCTCGTACACTGGGGAGTACACTGCCATTAAATGAACAGAAGAAGAAGAAAACATCTGCACATGCACGGTACTTATCGGGTAGACCCGATTTGTACGGTCCGACTTTAAACGTAACTATCTTTTTATTTTTCGTTTTTGTCTACATTGTACTGAAATGCTTCATTATTGCAAACATTTTAAGATATACTTATTATTCTTAACATCTTAACAGATACTCTGACCCATAACGATCGTAAAACGCTACGACCGGAAGTAGACACCTTTCGCGCATGCGGGGTACCGATCGGGTTTCCGGTACGGATCGGGTAGTGACAACTCCATTCAAATGCATGTAATAGTCTGAAACGCACAGTCTTGGCGAAATAAAGCCTTTTTGTACATGTTCTGTCCTTATTGTGCGTCCCTTTGCCCAACTTGACAGACAGCTAACGGTTTCAATGAACACTGGAGGCGGAAGTAAGTTTAAGGCTTTTTACTTCGTCAGTAGTTCAATGATTGACATCCTTTTCTTCCCGTAAAACTAAAAACAAACACAAAGTAAATGTCACAAGATGTCTTTTCCTTTTTACTCACACTTCTAGAATATGAACTATACTGTTATATAGTATATGTAATCAACAGCGACTCAGTGTTGCTCACAATACAACTTAGCGAGTTTAGCTTCCTCAAAGATAAACATAGCAGATGAAATAACTGGTTTCTAAACAAATCTATGAATGCACCAAATAAACTTGTAAACATGTTGTACATTATAACTCACAAGCAATAACTCTCCAAGGCAGAAACGTTTTAAAGAGCAACAACATATTCTGCAGGCTAACAAGCGACCAGCTTCCTGTTTCCTCTACCCACAGGAACACAGAAAAACCCCACCAAAATATAAGCTGGTGAGTATTCCCACTATGACCAGCAGAGGGTGCTGAAGAGAAAGAACCTATGCATGTCATAACACTACAACTTCATGAAGTTAGCTGTATCTTTTGATAGAAGACTCAGATACAGTAGCGGTTTTTGATACGGGCCATGATGCCTTGGTGGGGGGCGGCATCACAGGCATCGGCAAAAAAAAAAAAAAAACTGCTCGTACTAATGCTGCCTGACGTCATGCCAGCGCATACTGGGGATGGCATAGGCACCGATCGGTTTTCTATCGCCCATTTGCTGGGAGAGTAAGGGTGCCCTCCGTTTGCGAGGTGTGCCTGCTGCTTGCAGCACAGGGAGGAGAGGGCGGGACGGCAGGGGATTCTCTGGCTGGCTGGAGCAGCATCTAATAACCAACTCGCAAAATAAGACAAAATAAAAACAAACCAACAAACACGAAAACACCAGACATTATGATACAGACTTATAATTTGCACTGATGTTTTTTTCGCCTTTCTGTATGCGAAAAGTGAGCGCAAGAGCCCTCGGTGCGCCTGCTCGCTTCTGAAGTCAAAGTAAACTTTATTGTCATCTCCGCTACATACAGTCCAGTATATAGAGAGACGAGACGACGAGGCTCCAGTTACAGCAGTGCAAGTAAACAAACAATAAATATAAGAAGAGTAAGAAAATAAATATACACTTTAGGACTTGGGATAAAGGGATCAATAACAATTTAAAATTTATAGTTTGATGATTTAAAGTCTCACACACAACCCGTCGAAAGGGCAGGCGGCCGGCTGCTTCCAGATAGAGCACATTTCATTCATAATGTTGTCAGTCCAAGCCCATTATGTATTCATGATTTGAATCCTGGGTTGTGCGAAATCCCAGACATAAACCCTAGACAAAGTGAATCTGTGAACTAAGGTGTAGGTCTATTAGGTTATGTTGTGGTGATCCTCGGGTTGGGGAATGGGTGTTCCTACTGGAGTGCAAAATTAAAACCAAGATGGACAAGAAAAGTTCAAAGCCATCAGGTGCTCAGCTTAGAAAAAAGAGAAAAGAAGAGGAGGAGAAACAAGCAAAAGATACAGGTAATCAGATGTGTCATTGGATAATGGCAGGTCATGTATCCTGAAACTATCAGAATCAGAATACTTTATTAACCCCTAAAGAAATGATGTGGGCTACAGTTGCTCCAAGAAGAAATGGTAAAAATAGTAACAGTAACAGACTAAACTCCAAACAATGTTACAGATTATGTTTTAATATTATTTAGTCATTGTCAATTGTTGACTTGTCCTGTTTTCATTGTATGACAAATTATGATGGCTGTCTGGTAGCTGTTTGCATATGCATACTCACTCTCTCTCTTCATATGTGTGCGTGTGTGTATGTATATCTGGTGAAATTCAGTATGGTTCCGACAACAGTTTTATGTTTGTTATGTTTTATGTACAATCCTTAATATTTATACACACATTTATACACACACACATACACATAAAGTTTATGTGTGTGTGTGTGTGTGTGTGTGTGTGTGTGTGTGTGTGTGTGTGGGGGGGGGGGGTGTTTTCGCCCAGGGCGCCAAACAGGCTAGGACCGCCACTGGATATACCTTCGGGTTTTGCGTCAGATTTCATGAAAACAGACATAAATTTGCCTGTTTGATAAGTGCTGAACATTTTATTTCATCCAATTAAACATGAAACCATTTAATGGGTACAACTGCATTTTTGTTATAGTAAAAAATGTTACTATTATTAATATTTTTGAATTGATTCCAGTGTATTGATAACTGCGCTGACTGCGTTACTGGAGGCTGGATTAAGGCACCAAGCCTCGGGACAGCGCAGCCTTGTGAATGACCGGAGGCTTTTCAGAGGATTAATGCAGCCTAAAGGTGGAGCAAAAATTGTGAAGGTTGGTGGCGGACGAGAGTGTAATCTTTTGAGCCGACAGGGACGCACGGCGGGAGAGATGGACAAGCCAGCTCTCGGATTTGGCGAATTATCTGAGGAATTGGTGGGTTGATCGACACTCTTTAACCAACAGCAAACTGAACTACACATCCTCTGGGAACAGACATGCTGCACAAACTTATGCTGCAAATCGGTAAGTTCCCTGAAACATGTTCACTTATTGAACATAGTTCAGTAAGTAGACCCTTGTTGTTCGTGCATGTGATTTAAAAAATAAATATATCAAATAGCTTTTATCTATAAGAAAGTAAAAACAGTAGCCACCGATTTACAGTCTCCTAGTCTAACCGGTGTTTATGCTGGTTTAGTTATCTGTTGTTGCTATTTCAAAGTAAATACAAGCAACTCCCGACGAACAACGTCATCTTTAACGTCTTCTTTTTTGTGTCCTGTCAGCTTTAGCAGCAAGCCTCCTCTCACCTGAGCTATCAAGTGCCACAGCTACTAAAACAAAAGCTCAAGGTAATCTATCACATCTTGCCATATCATTCATGTGGCTGCAGAGGGCAGGTGGCCTGATACTCGAATACTACTCTGGGTTTTAACCTAAAATGTAGTGAAATGTATGAATATTAATCTATCATGAAAAATAATAAAACTAATTATTAGATTGAGTGATAGTTTGTGATAATGATCTCATGAGAAAAGTGCAGTGATAATATTAAACTAATAAAATATCAATATAGTGCCAAAAATTACTGTAGCACAGTATAGTAAATAATTAGCTAACTCAGCTTCTGGAATTCTTTTCTACAGTTACTTTTCCAGAATCTCTCATGATCTACACAGTCTTGTAGAACTTGTCAAAAAAGACAACCCACACGCAAAGTTAACCATGATCATTCATAATTCCTGGTTCATACTTACATTATAACAATAATTTTTGAGGAGAAATGCTTAATCCAAAGTATTTTATATATTAGATTCCGTTGAAAGTAGTCAAATGGAAAAGGTGTGTGTATTCCTGGATCAAAGTGCTCCACCTGATTCTTCATCTCTCTGGGGAGTCTTTAATTAGATAGTAAATAATAATCTTTGCATTTGCTTTGTCGTGTTAATATAAGAATATAACCTGTAATGCTGAAAGTCTATTTTAACCTTTTTCCATTGTTTCTGGCAGTATCTTCTCAAAAGATGGAAAAGTTTGACAAATCCAATTTGTGCTACAAAAATATGGATGTTTTAAAACTAAAGATACAAGGATGTGATCTACTTTTGGTAAACTGTGTACTTTATATTGCCTGTGTACCCGTTTCTAGTAAAGAACAACTCGGGTGTGACACCAGCTGGGGAGTGTGGGACCTGGGTAAAGAAGCCTGATGGAGGGCATTTCACATCACCGAATTACCCTGAGAAATACCCACCTGAGAGGGAATGCATCTATATTATAGAAGGTGAGACCTTATCTTGTTTTGTTTTTTAGCATCCTTACAGTACCACTTCCCACTCCTCCTGCTGTTAACTTCACCTTCTCTCAACCTCTTGGCCTGTTGTAGCCTCTCCTCGGCAGTGCATCGACCTGTTCTTTGATGAGAAGTATTCCATCGAGCCCTCCTGGGAGTGTAAATTCGACCACATTGAAGTCCGCGATGGTCCCTTTGGTTTCTCTCCCATAATTGGTCGCTACTGCGGACAGGAAAGCCCATCATATGTCCGCTCCAGTGGGAGGTACTTGTACATCAAATTTGTGGCTGATAGTGAACTGGAGGCCATTGGTTTCTCAGCACGGTATAACTTCACAAAAGGTGAGTGAATGAAGCTGTGAGCAAGTTTCGTCTTCATAAAAGCTGTATTTTACACTAAACAATTATTGTTAATATTAAGCATCATTTTTTAAATCAGTCACTCAAAGAGACAAACCCTTGTAGAACTGTAGCCCAATAAGTTCTCTTCAGTTTGAGCATTGCCTTGCACATTCTCTCAGTTTTAAGGTCAGGATGTACTTAAGTGTTCTCCATCAACAAAGCATTAAAATGTTTAAATAAATTTGAAGCACATTACCTTCCCCGGAGTCAAAGGCATAGCTAGGTGGAGAATATAACTCAGCATTTGGCAAACAGTGTCTGTTTGCCAAATGCAAATGGTTCAGCACAAACTAAAACGTTGCTTGACATCGACAAAACAGATATGATTGCATTTACTTGTATGTTTAAATAGAAATGTGACTGAATGCTAACATGGTTGCAAAAAAGGAAGGAAAAATAAAAGAAAAATGCAGATTGTTCTGTATAATCTAATTTATTGAGGAAGGTAATCAATCAAATCAGGGATAATTTGCGAGTGTAATGTCTGATGACTTATGAGTGTATTAATCATTTATTGCATGTATTTTATTAATCATTTACAGTGGCGGTCCTAGCCTGTTTGGCGCCCTGGGCAAACATTCCCCCCCCACATATACACACACACACACACACATTAAAATTTATGTGTATGTGTGTGTATAAATGTGTGTATAAATATTAAGGATTGTACATAAAACATAACAAACATAAAACTGTTGTCGGAACCATACTGAATTTCACCAGATATACATACACACACGCACACATATGAAGAGAGAGAGAGTGAGTATGCATAGTATGCAAACAGCTACCAGACAGCCATCATAATTTGTCATACAATGAAAACAGGACAAGTCAACAATTGACAATGACTAATTAATATTAAAACATAATCTGTAACATAATGTATTGTTTGGAGTTTAGTCTGTTACTGTTACTATTTTTACCATTTCTTCTTAGAGCAACTGTAGCCCACATCATTTCTTTAGGGGTTAATAAAGTATTCTGATTCTGATAGTTTCAGGATACATGACCTGCCATTATCCAATGACACATCTGATTACCTGTATCTTTTGCTTGTTTCTCCTCCTCTTCTTTTCTCTTTTTTCTAAGCTGAGTACCTGATGGCTTTGAACTTTTCTTGTCCATCTTGGTTTTAATTTTGCACTACAGTAGGAACACCCATTCCCCAACCCGAGGATCACCTCAACATAACCTAATAGACCTATGTAACCAATACGTCTACTCACCAAATAATGAGTGAAGCAATATGGATAACAGCAGAGGACAATTTATTTAGGGTCTGATGGCAATTTACCATCTGTGTCCAGCACTTTAAAGGATTGATGGACTGGAGCACATACGTCCTTAACCTACCCTCTTAAACATCAGCTTGACGCTGATACATCAAAGGAAACTTAACCGACTCTAAGTGCAAATGTTTCAACCTGAACAACTTAAAACTTCTCTGGGATACAATGTAAACAAAGACAAGAAGAAGAAAAAAGAAAAAAAATATTTCCATCAATAGCCACTTGTGAATATATTGTGTAAAGAGTCTTTTTTTTTTCTCAGTCCTGGGGTTGTAACACCACAACCTCCTCAGTCCGTAATCAGAGAGTGTCTATTTGACAATAACCAAAATGTCTTTGGATAGTCTTTGTGAATGCAAAAAACCCCCCAAAAAAACAATGGTGTTAGCTGGCCAGCAAAATAAAGAGAGTGT
Source organism: Neolamprologus multifasciatus (assembly GCF_963576455.1). Taxonomy (NCBI): domain Eukaryota; kingdom Metazoa; phylum Chordata; class Actinopteri; order Cichliformes; family Cichlidae; genus Neolamprologus; species Neolamprologus multifasciatus. The sequence goes on along the minus strand of NC_140456.1, from coordinate 30,699,010 downwards.
GGCACTGAGTGCGGGCGTGTGTGTGAGTACTTCGGTCCAAATAATCGAGGTCCGGATGGATGAATGGATGGCATCCGCCGGTCCTTTAATGGCACCAGCGAGACAGCACAGTAGTAAGGCAGCACGGCAGCGAGGCAGCACAGCAGCGAGGCAGCACAGCAGCGAGGCGTCTGGCAGGAGAATGAACAATAGTCTTTTTTTAAGGCTAGCTCACCCAAGCTTGCTCTCTGGCACAGCTACAAGCCATGTGAGCTCGTAACCCCACAGTGACATATGAACTTGGCTACCAACGTCTGCTTAGCATGGCGGCTAATTGTCGAGCTTGCTAGCTTATCCCCAATTAGCGATTAGCACCTTAATAACCATTACTACACATCACATCATAGCAAACACATGATAACACATGGAATAGTATAATATACTAGTGATGGGTCGGTCGCGAACGAAATGGCTCTTTGAGGTGAACTACGTGAGCTGGCTCCTTATCGCAAGCCATGGGTTGTTTTTTTTCCCCCCCTTTCTCTCACCCTCTCTCTCGCACTTTTTTCCCGCTTCACTCCGCACGTGAGCCTTGTGTTTTGCGCTGGGAAGAGGTGGGAGGGGCGGTAGTTACACTGGCAGTAGCACAGAGAGAGAAAGCGAGCCAGGGACAACAACGTCACATTAGAAAGGTATAGTAATCATCCACAACTATTTTCAGTTGCAGATGATAAAGGATTCAGAAAGTTTATTCATGCAGGCCCATATAAAAGAGAATATGCATCTTTTTGCTTTCATATTTTAATTTATATTTAATTGTGTTGTGGTTTGCAGTGTTTTGTGTTGTTTCACTTTAAATTTGTTTAAAAGGAAAAAGCTAATAATTTAAATAGTTAAAAGTTGAAATGTGAATAGCTGGTTTTTGTATTATATGATTTATTTATTACATTTTATGTGGAGTGAATAAATAAAAGTATATTTACGGTGGCCCCTATTGACAAAGCACGTACAAACTTCAAAATACGTACGAACTCTGAAGCACGTACAAACCTTGAAGCAAGTACAAACTCCAAAAGACGTAAAAACTCCAAAACACGTACAAAACACAACAGAAGTGCTCTAGGATGCTAGGCGCAGTGTTGAGCTTTTGTTACCTAGTGGCTACACAAGCCAGCAAGTACCAACGACCTGATTTGGTGTGTGGTAGTAACAGGTAGATAAACTTTTTTTTTTATTATTTGAATATATATGAGTGCTTGTGTATAAATACACAAACCATACACATATGCTTTCAATTGTGTAATTTAAGTGATCTAGATAGTTCTGTTTTGGAAGTTCAGTTAACTCTAGGAATGTGTTTTGGAATTTGTACGTGTTTTTTGGAGTTTGTACGTGCTTTGTCTCTAGGGGCCACCACATATATTTATATATAAAAATTAGGGGTGCAATGATACACAAAATTCACGGTTCGGTTCGGTTCGATACTTTGGTGTCACGGTTCGATATTTTTTCGATACAAAAAAAAATGTTCATGCCTTTTTAATTTGTCATTTATTAAAATAAATATATATTTTAACTCAAAAGTACAGTTTTTAAATTTAATGTTGCTGAAACAACAAAGTAATAACAAAAATTAATATCTGATTGAGGAATCACTCATCTTTGGAAAAGAGAGTTTATTACAGAGAAATGGCTCTTTCCAAAATAAAAGCTATACTATTATGGAACGCCAGGACTGCCATAATGAATTAATTAAATGCACCATTAAATAATTAATTAAATGTGGCAATAAATAATTAAAATCGGAAATAATTAATTACATAAATATTTATGACACATGTAATTAATTAATTAATGACACATTTAATTAATTAATTAATGACACATTATTAATTAATGACACATTTAATTATTTCTTTATTTCACATTTTAATTAATTATTGCACAGTTGACTCCTTCAGGTCTCACCATGAAATAATTTTATCTGTCAGCCTCACCCATCAAACTCAGGGGGCGGGGTTAACGCTGCCATGCAGCTTCTCTAACATTTTATTGGTTGCCGTGCAAAGTAAGGCAAGACAGGTCAATCCTAGATAATCGATTGCTTGTGTCGACTTGGTATTCCAGAATGCATTTCAAATCACAGGCAGCAATGGTGTAGTTTTAATAATAGTGTTTTAGCTGTGAATGTCTGGTCAGGTTGTTAACATAGAACATGTTTGCAAAAGTGCTCAGGTGTTTTCAGACATTTCACTAGCTCTGCTAACAGTCAGCTGACAGAGTGCACCGAGCTCACAGCCCCGGTGTTCCAGCTTAACTGTTTATTTTGTGTGTATTTGTTTGTTTTGGAGGGGTGGGGGCTACGTTAACCGATTTGTTTAGATACTCCACTCTCTGTGTTCCACATGTTGCATTTGCAGATTCTCATTTTCACCGAACGATCGTCTCTTTCCGCCTGGTCTTGTGTCTCTGTGCTTCTGTAACATAAAGAACGAGCTGACGTGTTTCTCACGACACCAGTGATCAGCTCAACAGGCCCTCAGTTTACCTGCATGCATCCTCCTCCTCCTCACCTGTCAGCGGTTGTTTAACACCTGCTGCTAATTCAAGAAACACGTCCACGTTACCTGGTGATAGTCACAGTTTAACTGGGCAGCCGGTGCACAATATAACGCAATGTCAGCACATTTTTCTGCACAAGTAAATTTTTTTTTTTCCGAGCGCAGAGCTGCTGGAGCTTGTTTCCCAACAGAGCACTTTATAGGCGAACCCACTTTATCAGTGGCTGACGTCCAATCACCGGCACACAGCTCTGAAACCTCACCTGAGTTTTAGCTCTCAGTGTTAAACGCTGGACTTAATTCACTCAGGTTTTGTCTGTCGGGTCACGTTTACTTCGCTGTTTTATTTACAACTGAGCAAATCGGTTTGGCTGGGGTTAAAGTTACGTTTCATAACTGCACAGTTTTACAGACGTTTAATGGTTCACTGGCACATGTGTTCGACTGAACCATTCGCTTTTCTTTATCTGGTGTGTTTTGGATTTAACAGTGAATCTTGAAAGTAAACTGACTTATAAAATGTTTTAAAGAAAGAGAAGAGAAGGCGCATTTCCACCGAGAGGAGCAGAGTTTGCAACAGCGTGTTCATCATGAAGACTGCAACCTGGACAGAAATATTATATCATCTGTTTTTTAATAGGTTTTCTAGGCACCAGCTGTCTGTTAGAATATTTAGAGTTTACTTAAATAAAAATAAATGAGGTTAACATATAATTTGTTATATTTTTCTCTTTTTTTTCTTTTTCGGTCATGTTATGTTTAACTGTCAAAGGCTTGTTACAAACTATGAAACACATCGTGCAGACTTCTGGATGTTTTGTTCTTTATCCTGTAGATTTTCACATCTCTGGAATAGTTGGCAGTAATAAGGATGATTTTCTGTAAAATCATATTGATATGACCCGTGACATATTCGTAGATGACCATTAGATTAGTCAGCTGGGAAACTCTGTGTTAACTCATAGAGCTGAAGATATCGTGTGGTGTACAGGTCCGTTTACCCTCATGATTAATATCCACAATAAAAATATTAGCCGAACATCATGAAGTCTGTATGTGTTTCATAGTGTCGAACAACCTTTGTACAGTTAAAGCCAGCAGTTACTACATGACGGAAACACCAACGTTATTTCTTTTATGTGTTTATACGCAGGTCACACTGATGACACATGAAGATTAAACCACTACATTCTCGGCTAAAAAAAATATTAAAACGGTATTTGGTGACACACAAACAGGGTTTTTCAAAGTTCAGTTCTGTTAGTTTCCACATGCTGCTTGTTGTGTGCTACCAAGCCAAAGCAATGGTTTTGACTCGATCAGCGTTAGCCCCGCCCCCTGAGTTTGATGGGTGAGGTTGACAGATAAAATTATTTCATGGTGAGACCTGAAGGAGTCAACTGTGCAATAATTAATTAAAATGTGAAATAAAGAAATAGTTAATTAAATGTGTCATTAATTAATTAAATGTGTCATTAATTAATTAATTACATGTGTCATAAATATTTATGTAATTAATTATTTCCGATTTTAATTAATTATTGCCACATTTAATTAATTATTTATTGGTGTATTTAATTAATTCATTATGGCAGTCCTGGCGTTCCATATACTATACGCTTCTTCTGGGCTATATTCTCAGCAGCATATTAAACATATCAGGTCCCCATAAGGAGAATCATGTGCTAACGGCTGTCTAAATGACTCGGCTAAAGTTTGTAGCATGCGTGCTTGTTGTTTTTGTCTGCTTCCACTTGTCTTTGCACTAGGATGATGTCAGAGTAAATGTGCAGTCATATTCGTTGTGTTCCCACTAGTGCTGTCAGCGTTAATCTGAAATGACTTTAACACCACAACACGGCAAATCTCTGTTAACGAGCTACCGCGGATCGCCCCGTGCGTGGGGCTGGACGGCCAACACGTTAACGAGCTAACCTGCTAACACACTAGTTCCCACCAATGTAATTGAGCATTGCGTGGCACATCCAACATACTGTTTTACTTTTGTCCATGACACGCTTACCTTCAGGGTCACACGTCACATGAAAACCAAAATAGTTCCAAACGCCACATCTGAATGAGGGTGGGGGAGGTTCAATTTGCCATGTTGCAACGAGCTTAACTTCTGTCTCGCTAGCTTGCCCTGCGCTCAGTGAATCTGCGTTCGACCAGTGTTGCCAACTCCTCAGTAAGGAAAATCGCTATTGGCTGTCCTAAAACTCGCTAGAAGTCGCTAAATGACGTCATCACCTAATTTGCATAATTGGTCATGCTAATGTAATTGTAACCTAAAATAACATCGTGGAAGACACATAAAGTGAGTAAAAGACGTCCTAAATGCATTTAGAGTTTATTTAGAACTACAAATTAAATTTCTTTTAGCAATTATTGTTTTTTTTAATGTCACAATTCCAACCCTGCTCCTTAATCCGGACTTGGACCGGCAAAAGTGACCCGAAATAGGCACTCTGGTGGAGTTACTTTGTGTGTGTGTGTTTATAAGTAGTTTTAAACCTTGTGATCCACAAAACAGCATAAGAGTAAAAGAAGAACTGACTGCGTTACAGCACCCGCTGCTTGTTGAGAGTAAAAGCGATATGCGCTTTCACGTCTTTTTTTAGCGACTTTGTTTAGAAAAAAAGTCGCTAGGGGGTCTGAAAACTCGCTAAATATAGCGACAAAGTCGCTAAGTTGGCAACACTGCGTTCGACTACTCCGCCTAGGCTGCACTGTCGAGCGCAGATCCACTGAGCGCTCAACACAGACAGCATCGTAAGAAGTAAAGTTGATAAAATAAATTAAAATTTTTGTATTGTTCGATACATATGCGTACAACCGAAAGCACTGTATGAACGGTTCAATATTGATACGAGTATCGTTGCACCCCTAATAAAAAGATATATATAAAACCACTTTTTTTTACATTAGTAATTCCTTTTATGCATAATTTTATATTATTTTTAATAATACATTAATTAAAGCAACAAAACAACCTGAAGAGCCAGTTAAGAGCCGAAAGAGTTCTTTAAAAAGAGCCGGAAATCCCAGTAGTAATCATCCACAACTATTTTCAGTTGCGGATGATAAAGGATTCAGAAAGTTTATTCATGCAGGCCCATATATGCAGAGAATATGCATGTTCTTTTTGTTTTCATATTATAATTTATATTTAATTGTGTTGTGGTTTGCAGTGTTTTGTGTTGTTTCACTTTAAATTTGTAAAAGGAAAAAGCTGAAAATTTAAATAGTTAAAAGTTGAAATGTGAATAGTTGATTTTTGTATTATATGATTTATTTATTAAATTTTATGTGGAGTGAATAAATAAAAGTATATTTACGGTGGCCCCTACAGACAAAGCACATACAAACTTCAAAATACGTACGAACCCTGAAGCACGTACAAACCCTGAAGCACGTAAAAACTCCAAAACACGTAAAAACTAGGGGTGCAACGATACACAAAATTTACGGTTCGGTTCGATACTTTGGTGTCACGGTTCGATAGTTTTTCGATACAAAAAAAAATGTTCATGCCTTTTTAATTTGTCATTTATTAAATTTTCACGGCACATTCTGCACCACATCTCTGTGCGTTCATCATTTGTTTGAAGCCAGCTCACCTCCTGCAACCACTTTTCCGAGAATACGCGCTTCTTTTGTGGTTCGGACTCCTGACATTTCTTTGGAGGTGGAGGAACATCACAGTAATTGCTTAAAGGAGCTTGCTTCTTCGACATCTTTAAGAGTTCTAAACAAGTGTCTGTCCTCTTCCAGAAAATCTTATGTACGCAAACACGCGTTGCAACTTCTTATCTTGTGCGCGTTTTTTATTTTGACAGCAAATGCACACCTGCGGACCACTTATGTGCACCCCTGGTTATTTAGCTCGTCATATTGCAGCCACAGAAATTCTTTTGTCCATGAAACCATAAAGCCGCACTTTCTTTTTGCCTTATAGTCTGATTTGTCATAACTTTTCCTTTTTGTGGTAAGCTTTTCTTTGGCTGTCACTTCTTCACCCTGACCTGTCTTATTTGGCTCAGCAGAACTAAAATATATATCTGCTGCTTTTACACAGGCACTCACATGACGCTCAGCGATTCTCTGCGCGATCAACCTCTCACATGTTTAAGCTTGCTGCGGGAGATTTCACTTGTCATGTTTGCATAGTAAGCTAACGATTGATAAGACAATGTCAGAGGAATTGGTGCGCAAATTATCATCACTCACCAATCAGTACTGTCGCTCTCTATACACAGTTCGCGCGATTGCAAAGTGAAAGCAAAAAACAAGCGCAAATTCAAACGCGATTTCAATATGTCACATATTGGACAGTGGCTCACCGATGCCAATGACATAATTACCCAGCTACATTTCTGAAAGAATGCAAAAGCATTGACATATATTTTTCCTTCCTACGATAGCCCGACGGGCAGGGCAGAGATAGATTTTGGTAGCCCCACTGGAAAAAAGCCCCGGGACGTCGGGCTAGCGATTTTGCGAGCCCTGTATCTGGTTGAGGAATCACTCATCTTTGGAAAAGAGAGTTTATTACAGAGAAATGGCTCTTTCCAAAATAAAAGCTATAGTATACGCTTCTTCTGGGCTATATTCTCAGCAGCATATTAAACATATCAAGTCCCCATAAGGAGAATCATGTGCTAACGGCTGTCTAAATGACTCGGCTAAAGTTTGTAGCATGCGTGCTTGTTGTTTTTGTCTGCTTCCACTTGTCTTTGCACTAGGATGATGTCGGAGTAAATGTGCAGTCATATTCGTTGTGTTCCCACTAGTGCTGTCAGCGTAAATCTCGTTGAAATGACGTTAACGCCACAACACGGCAAATCTCTGTTAACGAGCTACGGCGGATCGCCCCGTGCGTGGGGCTGGACGGCCAACACGTTAACGAGCTAACTGCGCTAACACACTAGTTCCCACCCATGTAATTGAGCATTGCGTGGCACACCCAACATACTGTTTTACTTCAGTCCATGACACGCTTACCTTCAGGGTCATACGTCACATGAAAACCAAAATAGTTCCAAACGCCACATCTGAATGAGGGTGGGGGAGGTTCAATTTGCCATGTTGCAAGGAGAGCTTAACTTCTGTCTCGCTAGCTTGCCCTGCGCTCAGTGAATCTGCGTTCGACTACTCCGCCTAGGCTGCACTGTCGAGCGCAGATCCACTGAGCGCTCAACACAGACAGCACCGTCAGAAGGAAAGTTGATAAAATAAATTAAAAATTTTGTATTGTTCGATACATATGCATACCGAACCGAAAGCACTGTATCGAACGGTTCAATATTGATACGAGTATCGTTGCACCCCTAGTAAAAACACGTACAAACTCCAAAACACGTAAAAACTCCAAAACACGTAAAAAACACGTAAAAACTCCGAAGCACGTACAAACTCCAAAACACGTACAAAAGACAACATAAGTGCTTCAGGATGCTAGGGGCAGTGTTGAACTTTTGTTACCTAGTGGCTACACAAGCCAGCAAGTACCAACGACCGAATTTGGTGTGTGGTAATAACAGGTAAATTAACATTTATTTATTTTTTTATTATTTGACTATATATGAATGCTTGTGTATAAATATACAAACAATACACATATGCTTTCATGCTTTCAATTGTGTAATTTAAGTGATCTAGATAGCTCTGTTTTGGAAGTTCATGCTAGAAATGTGTTTTGGAGTTTGTACATGCTTTTTGGAGTTTGTACGTGTTTTGTCTCTAGGGGCCACCGCATATATTTATATATAAACATATATAAATAAAACCCACTTTTTTTTTTTTACATTAGTAATTCCTTTTGTGCATAATTTTATATTATTGTTAATAATTAATTAATTAAAGCAACAAAACAACCTGAAGAGCCGGTTCGGAGCCGAAAGAGCCGGCTCTTTTTAGTGAGCTGAACTGAAAGAGCAACAAAACAACCTGAAGAGCCGGTTCGTTCTAAAAAGAGCCGGAAATCCCATCACTAGTACTACCACAGTCGACTGTCGTAAAGCAGCCACAAACCAATAGCAATTTAAAAAAACTCAAAATCATTGAAGAACATTTTATAACTGAACACCCAATATAGATATATACATATATACTGAATATCACACAATATCAGATAACCAAATTAACACTGGGTTACACCTACACCTTAGTTCACAGATTCACTTTGTCTAGGGTTTATGTCTGGGATTTCGCACAACCCAGGATTCAAATCATGAATGACATAATGGGCTTGGACTGACAACATTATGAATGAAATGTGCTCTATTTGGAAGCAGCCAGCCGCCTGCCCTTTCGACGGGTTGCGTGTGAGACTTTAAATCATCAAACTATAAATTTTAAATTGTTATTGATCCCTTTATCCCAAGTCCTAAAGTGTATATTTATTTTCTTACTCTTCTTATATTTATTGTTTGTTTACTTGCACCGCTGTAACTGGAGGCTCGTCGTCTCGTCTCTCTATATACTGGACTGTATGTAGCGGAGATGACAATAAAGTTTACTTTGACTTCAGCAGCGAGCAGGCGCACCGAGGGCTCTCACGCTCACTTTTCGCATACAGAATGGCGAAAAAAACATCGGTGCAAATTATAAGTCTGTATCATAATGTTTGGTGTTTTCGTGTTTGTTGGTTTGTTTTTATTTTGTTTTATTTTGCGAGTTGGTTATTAGATGCTGCTCCAGCTAGCCAGAGAATCCCCCGCCGCCCCGCCCTCTCCTCCCTGTGCTGCAAGCAGCAGGCGCACCTCGCAAACGGAGGGCGCCCTTACTCCCAGCAAATGGGCAATAGAAAACCGATCGATGCCTATGCCATCCCCAGTATGCGCTGGCATGACGTCGGGGCAGCATGAGTACGAGCAATTTTTTTTTTTTTTGCAGATGCCCGTGATGCCGCCCCCCACCATGATGCTGCCCTGGGCAACCGCCCGTGTCGCCCATATCAAAAACCGCTACTGATCATTTATTTAATTTAGTAATGACTTAATAAAAAAAAGTCAGACAACTGGCTGTAAAGTTTCAATTTAATTCAATTCAATTTAGTTTTATCTATGTAGCTCCAAATCACAACAACAGTTGCCTCCGGGCACTTTATATTGTAACGTAAAGACCTAAAATAATGCAGAGAAAACCCCAACAGTCAGACAACCCCCTATGAGTAAACACTTGGCGACAGCGGGAAGGAAAAATTCCCTTTTAACAGGAAGTAACCTCAGGCATAACCAGGATCAGAGAGTAGTGGTGTGCGATACTGCATATTTTGGTATCGATCCGATACCAAGTAAATACGGGCCAGTATCGCAGATACCAATACCGATACTTTTCAATAAAAAAAGGTGGATTCCTCATTGAATTGCTAAATCGCAATTAATTTTCATGACCTTAAGTGTTTTTTGTGATTTTTCCTTTTGTATTATTAATTACTTAAAACCCAGGACATAATTAGGAGAAATAATTTATTTAGAATTAAATAAAAAATGCTTTATTATTGTGATGGGGCCGTGGTCTGCGATGCTGCTGCAGATGAGATGGACTCACCTTCACTGCATCTACAATCATGCCTCACTGTCTTAAAACCTGTGCGCTGCTTGTGCTGTTGTTGTTTTTGGTGTTGATGTGTATAGCTGGCAGCAGGAGGGCTGCAGCACTTGAATGTAGGCTACTGTTACAGCAACCGGGTGATCACTGTAAGGGTGGACAGCGCTCGGCTCGGGGTGAGCCGGAGGCTGGCGCGCCAGCGGGACCTGCCAAGCTGGAGATGTGCCAGGTGCTTGGGGGTCCTGCCTGAGGGCGGCATGCTGTCCGTTTCGGCACGCAGGACCATGCAGCCTGCTGCCTCTGAGCCCCGGCTGACTTCCACTCCTGCTTTGCCGCCGCTGCTTGCCATATGGGTGGCGGGCGACCGCCAGAGTGGACACTTCCCTGCCGCGGTCCGGCCGATTCCCTCGCCTGCTCGCGGGGTGGGGTGAAGCGGGCGATGGGGGTATGTGGCAGGGCGTGTTCTGCAATGCCGCTGCAGGTTTGGTGGTGGTGATGTGTACGGCTGCCAGCGGGAGAGCTGCAGCCATTGAATGTACTGTTACAGCAACCGTGTGATTATTGTAAGAATAAATGATGCGGCGAAGCATGAAAATGCCATCGGGTTTGCCGTGGTGGTGATCTTTTCTTGTTTTTTGTTAATCTTAAGTGCACGCAAACCAGTAAACAAATTAAAACAAATACTGTTGGTAAAGTATAATACAAAAATTACAATTAAAATTCTCAACAATAAAAACAATTGGTAAAAATATAATTAATATGTAAACAACTTAATAACCCCCAAAGTGTCTAAGTCACGTGACGTGTCAGCGCAACACCGAAATATAAGAGAAAGGGGGGGGGCAAAGTGTGCCTGCTCTCCGCTGACACAGGAGCGGCGAGTCCAGCGACCTGGCTGTTTCGTTTTTGCCGAAAGCACAGCATAGCAAACAAGCAGAACTCAAAGTAAAGAATCGATCTAACCAGGCTAGTGTCGATCCAATACCGATCCCGACTTGGGATCAATACTATCGATATTTGGATCGATCCACCCACCGCTATCAGAGAGCCATCTGCTGCAATTGGTTGGGGGTGAGATGAGGGACAAAAGACATGCTGTTTTTAGCTCTGGAGCCACTTTAATAGGCTGGTTTTATCCAAACTAAGTGTTGACCTTTGCCTGTAGTTCTGTGCTGTAGTTCTGTGTGTTTCTTATAAAAGCATAAGAAACTGATGAGTGAAGTGAAGCGAGTTTCTATGCAGCTGATCGAACGGTGAATAAGGAGACTCACTAAATAACCTATAACAGAACTCACCCTCTTTGGAGAGCATGACAAAATAGTGGAAAACGTGTCTTTCAGACTTTGTCCTGAGTTCTGCCATCTTGCTGTTCTTACATCATACTGGCTGTAGCTCCATCTGTCGCGGCCGCTGGCTGTTCAGAATATCACCACAGCTCTAAGCCTGTGTCTCCTTTCCTTGGCACGCTCTCAGTCTTCACTGCTGTGACTTTGGCATTGTTGTCTACCCAAAGCATAGTCAGCCACCTCTTTTACCCCTTCTGACCCCCACCTTTTTGTTTGCCTGGTCATTGAGAGTGCAGTTAAAACAAATCAACGCTTGTATTTTTCAGTGCACTTAAATTGCAAGTTCAACTCATCAGAAGCTTTTTTTTATATCCCCAGATTGCATTAAAGGATGTGAAAAAATATACACCACACCCTCGTGCTAATTGACAGCACGATGTCAAAAAAGTTGCATTCTGTTGCAATTTTAATAGTAATCTGGCAGTATGCTGCTGGGAATGTGCTCACATTTCCATTTGCAGTGCAGGCACACCAGCTGCAGCTAACAAGAGACGAGGAGGGAAACGCACGCGTATGCACTCGTGAACGCACGCACGCAGAGGGGCTTGTTCCCGCAGTCCTTCCCACAGGACAGTTAATGAAAGCTTGTCTTCAGGGGAATACAGCTTGTCAGCGCTGAGCCGCAGCAGCAGCTTAAGGGAGTCCGAGACAGATGCTTTATTAACTGCAGATTTTATAGGCCACCTACACTGACGGGGCAAAGCCTAATCTGCATCTCTTTGTCTGTTTGTCATCTATCCGTCTTTCCTTTTTCTTTTTTAATTTGATTGCGTCTCAGTACATAATTCTTTTTATTCCACAAAGGAATGTTCCACTTTTCTACTCTCCAGCCCTAAGAGTCTATCCTGTGCTGTTTCTTCTTCTTCTTTCTTTGTTTTTTCCAAATTGTTTGCCACAATTTGTTTGCCAAATGTGCATGTCATTAGCAATATTAGCTATTCCACATTTTTCAGATAATATACATGCCCTTTCAGTTTTTACAGCTAATTAGGGTGATTTGGATATATATTTTGTACACCGAAGCACTTTTTTTCCAAACAGCCTCCTAACATATATTGTCCCTTTAAGAAGATGTTTTGCATTATTAGCAGATCAGAAGAAGCTGTTTTCTGTGTGTTTACATCAAATGTAATGATTCCTTAATACCAAATGTTAATCTCCCATCTAATTCCACCCGTCGGGATTGGCAGGAGAGAATAAATTCATCCTTATGCACACAAGCTTGCAAAGAATATTTAACAAGAGTGCACACTCTAGACTGACTCTAGAGTCATTTCTATTTAAGCATATTATGGCCACAAGGTGGTTTTTGGTAAAGTATTTATTGATAATGCACAAGTTTTTGGTTAATAAAATTATTGATGGACACTAGTTAGCTTCACTAAAAGCCCATGCAGTACATTGCCATGTTTATATTGTACTATATAGCACTTAATTTGTATTTTATTAATGGCTGATTAGCTCTGTCACTCTCTGTTTTTTGCACTCAGTCTGTGGATGCTTTGCTAACTAAGCTTTAGCTAATAACTTAGCACTTCACCTTCATGACTTAATCTGGTCAGTTGTGGTACAAAAACAAGCAAAGAAAGAAAGAAACAAAAGCTAAAGCAGAGATGGCCAAAAATGCTGCACAATGCTGATGTTTCACAATAGTCTTTGTAAACTAATTGATGATGTCAGAGTGGCTGTGTCCATCTTAATATACAGTCTATGATCTGTGATGTGTTTGTGTAGCAAAGCAGTGCCACAGTTTAACTAACTAAATATACACAGTCACATATAGATATATGCACATAAATATTTCTGCAAAAGTTTTCACTCATTTTCGCTGAATGAGATGAATATACAAGTAATTTTCATAAAACAGGCTTTGTATTCCCCTTTTTTCCATCTTACATTAGGCGTAAAACCCCTGGTAAGGTATTGTTGCATCACAAACACACCCAAACACACAGGAATGAACGTGATTAATCTGGCTGAGCTTGGAGAGGAAATAGGTTAGAAACATGAAAGAATTAATGAGAGTCCTTGTTGATTTGAGGCCGAGTTGCGTCCATCACCTGGTCTTCCTACATCACAACCCCTGACCACTGGTTATGGAAAAATATTGGAAAATGTGAGAATTTATGCTTGGAAAATAAACCGTTTGTTTTATTTTTGCTGGAGTCTAATCTGACCTCAACAACTAAGCTGGTACGTCAGACTTTATAATCCACCTAGCGAGTAGATTCATCAGCACAAAGGTTTAGAACAAAATATCTGTCTGCTCCCTTCCTCGTGCTAAATGTGTTTCTCTGTTTTTGATGAGGAGCATCAGGGTTTCTTTTTGTAGAGGGGGGATGGTGGGTTTAAATAAAGGCAGAGGAAATGAACCGGCACATAGATTATGTAAGCTTAGGCCAGCCGTTTTATTTTATTTTTTATTTTATTTTGCAGTATATCTTTAACGTTGTCATTTTTAGTCTGTGTTATTTTGCGCTTACTTTATCCAACGACTGAAGCTCAGAGATTTTGTTTAATCTGTTTTTCTTGACAAAATTGGTGCACATATCTCGTGTATTACAGAATAGAGGTTGACCTTTATTTGTGAAAAAAACAAAACAAAATGAAGAGCCTTAAGCCCTGACCACATGTAACTACAAAATATATGTGGGTCAAGCCATGAACAATCAATCTGACCCCTAAATATCAGTGGCTCAAAGGGTTAGCTTAAGTCTAGGAAATAAAAAATACAATCTCAGTGTCATGATCTGGCTGTGTGCAGGCAGGAATTGGACCCGAACGCGAACTCACTGGAAACAGAACTGAACTCAAAATGGCAGCTTTTATTGCTGACCAGAAAACTGTACAAAACCTAAACTGGGAAGAATCTAACAACACACACACACACAGCTGTGAGAAATCTGACATAACGAGACCCAAGGGAAGCGAAACTCAATACATTCACGTAGGGCACAGACCTTCAAAGTGAAACAGGAAATGTAACACAGACGCGGACTTGACTAGGGGAGACAGAGCAACTAAGAAATACAGAGACCAACAAAAAGGAGGCACAGAGGGCAGCTACTAAATACTAAACAGAATACAAGAAACCCAAACCAAGACACTAGACTATAGAATAAACTGGGGCAACAAAGAGAACTTACATCATAATACAAAAACCCTGAGACACAAGAAACTCAAAACACTGGATCAGGAGATCCAGGATCCTGACACTTAGGGCTTTGAAACACATTTAAGTAACCCATTTGTAACTAACACATTTTTGAGCGTAAAATAAGACTTTAGTAGAAAATAATTTTGGCACAGAAGGAATTGAGGATAGCCAAGATGAGCTTGTATTGAAATGTAGATTAAATAGAGTTAATATGGCATCACACTGATTCACAGACGTTAACCCTCTGGAGCCAACGGACGCCCCAGCACGTTGCAGCCTCACTAAGTCTCCGTCTCCACTTGTGTCCAAAGTATGGAATTCAAACTATGCAGCAGCTTTTAATCCTAACAGTATGGTGCATATAAGTTCTGCACTATAAAAATAGATTGAAGCTGACAAAATAACCATGCCTATGTTGTGGACACATCTAACCGTAAATAACTCAAAAGCTTTGCAGATATTTACGTGATAAAGTTACTGTTAAACTATACAAAATTAAAAATGTTCTGTCACATTTAGTGCTTTATTTTAGATCCCCTTTACAGATATTTGGGATTGGGGGATTTGGTTCAGTTTGAGCACATATGATGACTTAGACCTCAGAGTGTTAAATTGGTGCAGTTTTGTTGATTAATGTTCAAAGTGGGTTATAGAAAGGGACTTAAAAGTACTTATACTGATTGTAAAATTGATTTGGCGGTTTTTCAGCCTTGAAAATTTCATCTTACTGTTTCCTATATGAAGGTATGACAGCTCAGAAACACTGGAAAAAACAGATAAACTAAAAAGCAACTTAAACATAAACATAAACAAATAAACAAAGAACAATCCAGTATCCACATCTGAACCAAAGAGTAAAACAGTGAAATGTGAATTATTAAATATTAGGTCTCTCTCCTCCAAGTCTCTGTTAGTACATGACTTAATAATTGATCAACAAATTGATTTACTCTGCCTTACAGAAACCTGGTTGCAGCAGGATGATTATGTTAGTTTAAATGAATCAACACCCCCGAGTCATTCTAACTACCAGAAATCTCGAAGCACAGGCCAAGGGGGTGGTGTGGCAGCAATTTTTCACACCAGCCTATTAATTAATGAAAGACCAAGACAGACTTTTAATTCATTTGAAAGCCTGATGCTTAGCCTTGTCCACCCCAGCTGTAAAACTCAGAAACCAGTCTTACTTGTTATCATCTATTGTCCACCTGGGCCTTACATAGAGTTTCTGTCTGATTTCTCAGACTTCATATCTAATTTAGTTCTGAGCTCAGATAAAATAATTATTGTGGGTGATTTTAACATCCATGTAGATGCTAAAAATGGCAACCTCAACATGGCATTTAATCTGTTATTAGACTCAATTGGCTTCTCTCAAAATGTAAAAGAACCCACCCACCACTTTAATCACACTCTAGATCTTGTTTTAACATATGGCATAGAAACTGAATATTTAACAGTAGGGGTGCAACGATACACAAAATTCACGGTTCGGTTCGGTTCGATACTTTGGTGTCACGGTTCGATATTTTTTCTATACAAAAAAAAAATGTTCATGCCTTTTTCATTTGTCATTTATTAAAATTATAAATATATATTTTAACTCAAAAGTACAGTTTTTAAATTTAATGTGGCTGAAACAACAAAGTAATAAAAAAATTAATATCTGATTGAGGATTCACTCATCTTTGGAAAAGAGAGTTCATTACAGAGAAATGGCTCTTTCCAAAATAAAAGCTATACTATACACTTCTTCTGGGGTATATTCTCAGCAGCATATTAAGCCCCAAGGGGGGTTTCTGAGCTTCCTGCTCGAAAATGTAATGCCCAAATTTAATTGATTATTTCTCTGCAATTACAAACTCTGTCCTTACAGTCTTGGTATCAAAATAAAGCTAACACTTGGGAAATTTCATCAGAGGTGTAAATATTGAATCAGATATTACTGTGTCAAAGTTACTGAGACTGGAACACAGAAAAAAAGTAAGTAGATTTTATCCTCGCCTAATTATTTATTTTTTAATTTTTAGCATATAACCCTTTGAAAAATATGCCTCAGATCACATTTGGTTCCAGAAATCCAGTAATCAACATATAAACATCATCTGTGCAAAGATTTATGTTTCTAAAGTGAAACAGTGAAAAATTACAGCGCTGTCAATACATGAATATCCAGACGTTGTACAAAAATGTCCAATTTTGGCGCACAATTGGACACCATGCCAGTTGATTTTTTTTAGGTATTAAAGAGCAGAAATTAATAAAATTTTATTAACAGGCCTAAACATGCTTTTTTTAAAAATATATTTTTTGAAGAATTAACCACACATTTACATGGTAAATGCCCTTTTCTGCAGCGTGCATAAACTCCGAGGGGCTGTAACTTTGGTTTCTTTTGGTCAATTTGCGTGATTGACACCTCTTTTTAATCGTTTGAGCCAATAGATTCACATGGCAACTACTGTTAATCACGTGGCGACCGGCGAAAATAACGGAGGAAATCGGGATGGTAAGCCAATTTCTGTCTTAGCGCATTTGCGCCACTGTGTGTTTTTGTGGTCTTCTTTTGTGGCTCATTCAGTGAATTTTGGTCTGATCGTGGTGAAACTTGGTGTGTGGAGTCAGTGATAGCTCTGGAAGCTAACCAGCCCATCTTTTGAAGTCTGAAGAATTTCTGGTTCGGTTTTGTTTGTTTAGCGGACTTCTGCACATTTACATAACTGCTCGTTTAATCACGGCTTGTTTTCGGTGTGTTTGGTGGTTGTAGAAATGGTTTATATGACATTTTAGCTGAGATTCTGAGGTTTCTGTGGATACCACACATGACTGGACTTATATTTCTCAACCCGCATTATAACCGATTAAACGTGATCTCCTCCTTTTTGCCCCCGGTACCGGGGGCATGGGGCTTAAGTGGTTAAACATATCAGGTCCCCATAAAGAGAATCATGTGCTAACGGCTGTCTAACTGACTCGGGTAAAGTTTGTAGCATGCATGCTTGTTGTTTTTGTCTGCTTCCACTTGTCTTTGCACTAGGATGATGTCAGAGTAAATGTGCAGTCATATTCGTTGTGTTCCCACTAGTGCTGTCAGCGTTAATCTGAAATGACTTTAACACCACAACACGGCAAATCTCTGTTAACGAGCTACCGCGGATCGCCCTGTGAGTGGGGCTGGACAGCCAACACGTTAACGAGCTAACCTGCTAACACACTAGTTCCCACCAATGTAATTGAGCATTCGTGGCACATCCAACATACTGTTTGACTTTTGTCCATGACGCGCTTACCTTCAGGGTCACACGTCACATGAAAACCAAAATAGTTCCAAACGCCACATCTGAATGAGGGTGGGGGAGGTTCAATTTGCCATGTTGCAACGAGCTTAACTTCTGTCTCAGTGAATCTGCATTCGACTACTCCGCCTAGGCTGCACTGTCGAGCGCAGATCCACTGAGCGCTCAACACAGACAGCATCGTCAGAAGGAAAGTTGATAAAATAAATTAAAAATTTTGTATTGTTCATACATATGCATACCGAACTGAAAGCACTGTATCCAACGGTTCAATATCGATATGAGTATCGTTGCACCCCTATTTAACAGTATCCAGCGATTATTGAATTGTCCCCACCAATAATTTGATCTCTTCGAGTAAAGAAAAACTAACCCGATAGAAAGAAAAAAACGATCTGTCAGCGTCTCATTCACCCAGCGGTGCAGAAAGAGTTAAACTACGTTCTCTACTGGAGTCCTACGTCATGTGACAAATATGGCCAATGTGATTGGCTGTGCCTTTCAGGGAGCTCTGTTTAGTTTTAGCAGCGGCAAGCCTGCGCTGCCAGGAGGAGAGGCAGACGGCAGCAAAAAGGAAGAACCTGGATATAAGAAAGTAATTTTCAAAGAAACCTGTAAGTCACTTAAAGCCAAGTTCACTCATAAAATGTGTCCGTCATAATAA
The DNA here is from genome assembly GCF_963576455.1 of Neolamprologus multifasciatus. NCBI lineage: Eukaryota > Metazoa > Chordata > Actinopteri > Cichliformes > Cichlidae > Neolamprologus > Neolamprologus multifasciatus. The sequence goes on along the minus strand of NC_140456.1, from coordinate 30,680,453 downwards.
CGTTACAGGCTATGCTAGGCTTTAGCCCACATCAGTCTAAAAATGTACCCATGAATAACGTGTTTTGGAAACGAACTGCACAACATGCAGCACTATTAGTTACCTCAGTCTCCCACAGTAGCATTTCTAATTTTGATTGAAACTGTCAGAGAAAACGGCAGCCTCAAGTAAGCCCGGATATTAGGTTACAGAGGCTGTTAAAATTATATGTCTAACGTTAAATGTTGGTGACACAATAATTTCATCCTAATGGTACTGACATACTCATAGGGTTAATTTTTGAGACAAAATATCATGAGGTAGTCATGATTTTGCAAATATTCCAACCAACAATGGTGATACAAGATCACAGGTGAAATTGGATGATGACTTGTTTGTTCATTACTGTATTTGAAGCACATATGTGACTGCATGTATTTGGAATGTCTCACTGTTATTTATCAGGTGACAGAGGCAGCTCTGCCATGTTGTAGCTCAGACAGAGGTGAAGATGCGAGGTCACAGGTGACTGACTGATAATTTGGTGCTATAGATTAACTAATATTTATTATCATGACAATTAGGCTGCTGATGTAAATTGATTCATTAGTGTATATTTGACAAAGAATCTGAATTGACACATCTCACTTTTTATATGGCACGAATCAATGTGTTATTTTATCAGGTGGCAATATGTCCTAGTGCATTCAGAGGGGAAGAGCCAGGGCCAAAGGTGAGGCACATCAAGCACAGAATAATAATAATTGTAATCTGAGGATAAAACACATGTACTGAGGCTAAAAGAAGCGTCAGTGCTCTCAGAAGACTAAAAAGATGGGTAAGGTTAACAGTGACTCGGATGAGATTAAACAATGCTGCTGTGTGCCATGTCCACCAGGAGAGACTGGACAGTATAGATGTAAAACCAATATGCCAGCAGTTTATCTCAGTTAACGAGAGGAGCAGGCATGTGTTTGGCTCCTTCACATAGTGGACATTGAGTTGTTGTGTGGGGCACCAGTAGTCCATGTCTGTTGCTGTAACAGTAGTTCATGTTTAGAATAGAAAAATCCCAGCTCACTGATTTGATCGGGGCAACAGTGTGCCTAAAATGTTGCATAATTTTGCTGAGAGATCTTTTACTTTGTGGTAATCTTAGATGAGTAGTTTTATGGACAAAACCCACCAGGTCATTCAGTGTTCCATTAGTGCCAAAATATAACAGACGTTGGTGTACTATAACTGAAGTAATGTTGTTAAGTCCTTAAAGTCATATTCTTTTATTGTCATGACTGTATTTGAAGCTATTTTTATGTTTGTATGATACCTGATTTATATGAAATATGGCTGAAGTAAACTAAACTCTAAAATACTTAGTCATTTGTTTAATAGTAATTTAACATTATATAATTCAAATGTAAAACTATGAATTGTAATTTTAAATGGTTTAAAAGCATGTAGAATAGTATATACAGGGAAGTATATTTCTCCTTTTTTATCAAGAAGCAAAGACAAAAAGGGGAAAAAAAGAAACAGGGCAGGGGTCGGTGATTGAATCATCCGTCCCCACCAATGCCAAAACCAAATCTACGCCCTTGATCCACCCACTGTTATCATCTTCAATGCTCTGTACCAACATAGAGCAGCTATCTGAACGCTACTCCAACAGAGGTCGATTATCTTGTTAATAACTTTACCTCCTCACTACGTACGACTCTGGATACTGTAGCTCCTGTGAAAACTAAGGTCTCTAATCAGAAGTACCTGACTCCGTGGTATAATTATCATACACGTACCCTAAAGCAGATGACTCGTAATCTGGAGAGGAAATGGCGTGTCACAAATTTAGAGGATCATCATTTAGCCTGGAGAAATAGTTTGTTGCTTTATAAGAAAGCCCTCCGCAAAGCCAGAACATCTTACTACTCATCACTGATTGAAGAAAATAAGAACAACCCCAGGTTTCTCTTCAGCACTGTAGCCAGGCTGACAAAAAGTCAGAGCTCTACTGAGCCAACCATCCCTTTAACATTAACTAGTAATGACTTCATGAACTTCTTCACAAATAAAATTTTTATCATTAGAGAAAAAATTACCAATAATCATCCCACAGATGTAATATTATCTACAGCTACTCTTAGTACCATTGATATTAAGTTAGACTCTTTTTCTCCAATTGATCTTTCTGAGTTAACTTCAATAATTACTTCCTCCAAACCATCAACGTGTCTTTTAGACCCCATTCCTACAAAACTGCTCAAAGAAGTCCTGCCATTAATTAATTCTTCGATCTTAAATATGATCAACCTATCTCTAATAATCGGCTATGTACCACAGGCCTTCAAGGTGGCTGTAGTTAAACCTTTACTCAAAAAGCCATCTCTAGACCCAGCAGTCTTAGCTAATTATAGGCCAATCTCCAACCTTCCTTTCATATCAAACATCCTTGAAAAAGTAGTTGTCAAACAGCTAACAGATCATCTGCAGAGGAATGGCTTATTTGAAGAGTTTCAGTCAGGTTTCAGAGCTCATCACAGCACAGAAACAGCTTTAGTGAAGGTTACAAATGATCTTCTTATGGCCTCTGACAGTGGACTCATCTCTGTGCTTGTCCTGCTACACCTTAGTGCAGCATTCGATACTGTTGACCATAATATCCTATTAGAGCGATTAGAACATGCTGTAGGTATTACAGGTATTGCACTGCAGTGGTTTGTATCATATCTATCAAACAGAATCCAATTTGTTCATGAATGGAGAGTCCTCTTCACACACTGAGGTTAATTATGGAGTTCCACAGGGTTCAGTGCTAGTACCAATTCTGTTTACATTATACATGCTTCCCTTAGGCAGTATCATTAGAAGACATAGCATAAATTTTCACTGCTATGCAGATGACACACAACCCATTCATTAGCAGTGACTCTTACGTCTTTAGGGAACTAGTGGCGAAAAACCATGTGAGTAAAATGGACCCACTGATTAAACAGTCACCCAGGCTATTGCCTGTATTGGTTAGTTTGTCACGCGTCTGCATGTTTCGACATTTCTTCCAACTGTACTGCATTTACTGAGCACATGTATTTAAACATTATACACCAATCATCCACGACAATAAGACCACCTGCAAATGTTGTGTGAGCCTTCTTGTTCTGCAATAACAGCTCTGGCACCTTGACACAAAACATCTGGGGATATTATCCACAGAACATCTGCCACACAAACATCTTTAAACACCTTATGTGTACACAATTTTAAATGCATGTGTTTATCACATACGTGGAGTACATCATGTTATAAAGATTTATTTGCCTCTTACAAGACTGCTGTTATGTTCTGCTTTCAGATCCCGAGTTCAAAGGGCTTGGGGAACTGCCAACTCTACCATGTGAGTATTAAACTTGTGTGTGATCATGATACAACATAATATTAGACACAAAGCAGAAAGTCAGTGTAGTGCTTGATTAAATTGATATGTGTTAACATCAAAGTAGGAAACGAGTTGTTAAATCAAATTTGCATACTGCAGGAAAGATTTCATGTTGCTGGAAAACTGCAGTACATTACATGTGTCATGTTTTAATAACTGAGATGTTTGTACATGGTGACTTTGTTACACATTAGTCTGAGCTCACAGTACATAAATCTGTGAGCTAGAGGTTAGCAAGTATGATTATAATGTTATATGGAGACAAAATCCTAAGTTAGTATTACTGCAGTGTTACTAGTGATTACTGGAAACTGGAATGTGCATACAGTAATGGAGGTTTTTAACTGCTAGTTTTAACCTTTCCAAATTAATGTATCAGTTTCCCAATCTGCCATGAGAACCAATGTTGGAGTTTTAAAAAAACTAAAAATGTAATGAGGTGTATTTAAATTTTTGACTTAGGTACATCTCCACACATACATGTTATTTTCCTCAGAATTTTGTTAATAACAGTACTAGAAAACCCTTCATACTCGATGCTACAAGATGTGAAAATTTAAATAGAGTCTAAAATTTGAATTTGGAAAACTTAATTTGTGACATCACAACCAGTTTTGAACCGTTTCTGTCAAAGGGGAAACACATAGTGACATGGTGACACATAGTTAGCCTATGTAAAATAAAAATGTTTGCACATTTATCTATTCAAAGATATCTTGTCTTTAACACTCTGAGAGGTAATAAGATGATGAGATAAAGTGCTGTTTAACATTTTCACATTGCCAAGGGCAAGCCCAACTCCACAAAGGATGGGATGCTATGTAAAATGTCAATAAAAACATAATTCTTGCTTTTGGAGATCTCACAAACCTTTTACGTTATGAAACATATGTATTTGAAATTGATGGCAACAGCATATCTGAAAAAATACAAGGTCTAGAAAAGTAAGTGGTGGTAAAAAGAAACCTTTTACAGCTAATTGGGTGAATCAAAATATTCAGAGAATCTGGAAGAATCTCTGTGCACAAGGGGACAAGGCTGGAAATTGTGAAAAAAAAAAAAAAAGCATGATTCTGTCATGGAAATCAGTGCCCAGTCTCAGGAACACTTCCCGAAGTCATTGTCCATGAACACAGTTCACTGTGCCGTCCATGAACACGGGTTAGAGCTATAGGATACAAAGAAGAAGCCATATGATCCAGAAACACTGCCATTTTCTCTGGGCTTGCACATCTACTAGAAAGGCATCATCAGTGTTGAAAAGTGTGTTTTCAGGGGAAAAGACACCATTTTACCAAGGCAATACCAAACCTACTGCATCTATTAGAACAGCATAACTTTGCTGGACTGAACTGGCCTGCCTATAGTCCAGACTTTACACCAGTTGGAAACATTTTGCACATCATAGAATGAAAAATACAAAAAAGAAGGCCCTGCACTGTAGTACATCTAGAATCCTATATCAGACAAGAATGAGGCAACTTTCTGGTTTCCTCAGTTTCCAACGTTAACAGACTGTTGTTAAAAGAAGAGTGGACACTACACAACAGTAAACATGGCATGGCCCAACTTTTTTGAGACATGTGGCTGGCATTAAAATTCAAAATGATCTTTTTTCTTAAATTGTATTTTCTCAGTTTAAGCATTTGATTTATAGTTTATGAGGCTTGCAGACCACTGGATTCCATTTTATTTTACATTTTACGCAGCATTTGAGGTTGCATAAATCTTCATATGAAGCGTCAAGTACTACAGAAAACTTGTCTCTACAACTGAAACAGGCCTCATTGTTACAACAGCATTGCTAAAACTGCTGCTCTCCACAGTTTGTGAGTTTGAGATGAATGGTCCAGAAGGCTACGTAGATTCAACGCAGATAGCTAAGGAAGGCCGGGCGCAGCAGACTGAAGCCGTGGACTGCAGATGGTACATCAGGGCTCCACCGAGAGCCAAGGTCTGCATACTGTGTGCCATTTCTTTCTTTCTTATTTAAACAATCTCTGCTACTCACAGATGGAATTTGACTCTACTACAAACTTCAGATACCTGGAATTGATTGATTGTCTGCTTGTTGAGACATTAGGCCGGTGTTCTACCTGTAACATAATGTGAACATCACATTTTTACAGTATTCTGCTCAGCAATGACTGATGTGAAACTGCTGTAGCAGTTCACATTTAATGATGTTAAAGTTGGTTGTTTTCAGACAAACACTGCAGAATTTTTTAAAACCATCTTCAAAACATCCAAAGATGTCAGCCTTTTAGAGCTCAATAAATGACTGCAGGTCAACAAAATCTTGCCAGTTAAATAGTATTGCTGTTAGTATTTACACATCTACTTTTCTTTTGTCACTGTTGGATATTTGAGCCATTTCAACGAGGAATTTTTATGTGATAAATAGAGAAGGTCTTCAAGTCATGAAAAAAATGAAAGGAGAAAAACATAAAGATGTTCCAGTGTTATTAAACTCTGGTCCATTCACAGCACTCTTTCTTCTCATCCTTTTGTCTCCTCACAGATCTACATGCGTTTTCTTGAGTATGAGATGCATAACTCCAATGAGTGTAAGCGTAACTTTGTTGGCATCTATGACGGCAGCAGTTCCGTTGAGCACTTAAAGAATAAGTTCTGCTCCACTGTGGCCAACGATGTCATGCTGGTTACCTCTGTGGGGGTGGTGAGACTGTGGGCAGACGAGGGCAGCAGGAAGAGCAGATTCAAAATCCTCTTTACAACCTTCCATGAACGTGAGTAAATCTGTCTGCCTGAGATTTGTTTAAAGATCAAGATTTATTGGAAAATGTTAAATAATGAGTAGAATTTAGATAACAAGTGTTCAGGGGATTGCAACAGTTTATGAAGTATATACATCTATACATCATCTGCCAGTGAGCAAGCACTTGGTAACAGTGGAAAGGAAAAACTCCTGTTTAACAGGAAGAAACCTCTGGCAGAACGAGGCTCAGGGAGGAGCAGCTAGCAGAAGGCTATCTGTGTTGGCTGTTGGCTTCTAGGGAAAGGAGTGGTGCTGTTCCTTAGCAAGCCCATAGCTAATGTTGCCTGTTTAGGCAGAAATGGAGCCAAAAGTGAGTATAGTTAAAGTCTGACTTTGAAATAGAACATATTGCTACAGCCGTATCTTTCTTGCCTGTCTCGTTTCAGCTCCGTGTGAGAGAGACACTTTCTTTTGCCATAGCAACATGTGCATAAATCACACTCTGGTGTGCAATGGCATCCAGAACTGTGTTTACCCATGGGATGAGAATCACTGCAAAGGTATGTTGAAATTCCAACCACCAGCCACATGCTGTTTTCACAAAACACGCCTGTGATTTCTGTCTGTATCATCCCCTCAACCAGAGACGAGGAAACCGAGCATCCTGGATACGCTAGATAACACTAACCTCACTATCATTGGAGTAACCTGTGGTCTGGTCGTCATCCTGCTCATCATCTCTGTCATCATCCAGGTCAAACAGCCTCGCAAGAAATACATCATCCGCAGGTAAAGTCTCGGTAAATTGTTATTTAGTAGTATTGTCAAAAAGAGAACAAGGGGAATGAAAGACTTTAGTGGTTAAATAAACCAAAACATTCAGAACTATATAACTTTGTAGACATCAAGGCTCTGTTCACGTACGCGGATATTTTTTGGTAATAGTAGCTTTCTCTGTACTTTTTGACCTCCACATATCCAAAACTTCCTTTCAGAGTGAACATTTCAGAAGTATTTACACATGAAACAAAGATTTTGTCTTGGTAGATGTGTGATGTGTTTTTATATGAACATATTTTTAAATAATAAACAGAACACCTGTGTACATCAGAATATAGCCCAAAATCGCAAGTGTACAGTTCCTAATAAATGCTGATGCTGCTTCATGTGTGCTTTGCTGGGACTTAGATATACCTTTAACTATCGATATGATCAATTTGTAGATTTTGATCTATCTTTACTCAGTAGCCAAAATCGCTTGATTTGAGCAGTGTTTAAAACTGCACATTTACATAGTTGTAAAAGAGTAAAGGGCACGACTTTCAAAATTCTGTTACAGGTCAGACATTTTAACCCTCACATTAATATCAATAACAGGGGCTTTTAATTGTAAACATAAAAATGAAGATTGTAAATGACTGAAAAGGTAAGGCAATACTTTATCTCTGAGGAATTGTGGACTTTTTTGTCAATCACAGTACTTTAGAGGTCGCGTCCAAATGTCCAAAAGAAGACTCCCCCACTCTTTTCCATGTGTTGTGACCATCTTGCATCCTTAGTTAAGGGTGTAGAATGATGAAGTCGCGCCAGATAGGAAATAAAAACTGCCAGTTATTCATACTTAAACCTTCTGGTTACTGTTCAAATGTACATGTAACGTGCATATGTATTTGCAAATGTTACACTCAATTTACGTGCTAGGCGTACGTTCACGAACCTGTGTTCTGCCAGAAAGTGATTTCTGATGTTTCTATATGTTTTCTACACATAACACCTTTGCCTATATTCTTAAATAAACTGTAGTCAGCTGGATTCCCACAGAGGTTATAAAATGAAGGAATAACCTGCTTTGTCTCTATGACTCTGTGTTATTGTACCTACATTATAATCAATTCAGTCCTTTATGGAAACTTAATATATTTTAATAGAACTCTAATGTTACATTTGTTGCAATTTCTGCTGCAATCTTGGCCATATCTCTGTTGAAAAAGTCATTTTTATTGTCAGTGACAATTTTACGTGGATAAATAACAGATTGCAGCACCTACCTTGTAACAGCAATTGTAACAGCAGTTTGTGACTTGATATCATTCATAAGAGATACGTTTGACAGATTATAGGTTTCATTAAGTTCTAATAAACATATATAGATATGCTACGATCATTACAGTATGATGATAATGATGATGTCCGTGAAAGAATTTGTCTGGTTTTCAATTTTTTTTGCTTTTTGACTGCAGTTTAGAAATGTGCATATGTATAAATGCTTGAATTTCAGACCTTTAGTTTCAAATTGCACATGAGCAGCCAGGCATGTTGGAAAACCACGTGCTGGCATTTTGTTTTTTCTACTTTTATCTTACAATTTATTCACATTAATGGAAATTTATACACATTTATCATTGTCATTGTAGCTACATTCAAAGTTTCTGTTGCACATTCCTAAACATTTATTGTATCTGTACTCTGGAACTGTAGGTCTGGATGTCTGTGCATGTACTCTCTTTCCCTCTTTGGATCCACAGAGATGATTTTGATCCTGCCCTCCTCCACCCCGGTTTTGAGCCTCCTCACTATGAACTCTGTACTCTGCGCCGTGCCCCCTCTGGTGAACTGACCGATCCTGCCCTGGCCGAGGACTTTGACAAGTTCCACAAGCTGAGACGTTCCGAAAGCAAATGCATCCGCGACCACCACTGTGGCTCTCACCAGGGCAGTGTCCACGGTAGCCGCAGCAACTTGAGCGTGAGGGACGCCACCATTGTACCTGATGGGGGGGCTCTTGTGCCCCAGTTGCAGCCAGTGATGGTGAACCAGCAGTCGCCCCGACTCTCTCACCACAACACGCCGACGAGTCGACGGAACATTGTGGTGATGAAGCACAGCTACTCACAGGACGCTGCAGGAGGGTACAGGGCAGAGGAGGAGGAGGATTTAATGATGGATGATGGTCCCACCACCAGTCAGCACCACATATACCATCATCCAATCCACCACGGCCCATCAGGGCTTGACCACACGGTCCATCGTACACTGTCTAATGACTTCTAATTAAAAGAACAACAAAAGGTCCCAAATGAAATTGCAGTAAAAATTAATATTGCAAATAGAGGTGGCCAATTTTGTTGTTTTTTAAAAAAAAAAAGGTTTTTACCTAATATGGTCAGTAGAGTTCCTTTTTCTCAGACATTCCAAGTAATTTCCAAGAATGCAATCCAAAAGTCTTTTTAATAGTAATTCCCCAAAACCAAAGAGTTTAGGAGCTATCTTGAATGGTACACTGCTCTGTCAATGTAATTCATGAGAGATGGTTCCAAGGATGAGTAGGCCTATTTTGCTGGATCACAGTTCCATTTTTTCCTTTTTAGGTTCCTTGTTTGTTTAATGTTTCCACTCTAGGCTAGAATATGTCACATAGATCAAATCATATTTAAAATAATATTATTCATTAATTATTTTGATGTTTGAAGTGTTTCCTATATGGATGAACATGCCTACAATACCAAAGCAAGAAAAATGCAATTATAAGTGTTATTTATCATCCGATTTACATGTATGTCAGGTCATATTGTGGCTGATTTATTTCATGTTTATTTACTGAATTATTAAATATTTACCCTCTGCTTGAATTTGACCATGGCACAGCATATTAATTTGTGTGTGTGTGTGTGTGTGTGTGTGTGTGTGTGTGTGTGTGTGTGTGTGTGTGTGTGTGTGTGTGTGTGTGTGTGTGTGTGTGTGTGTGTGTGTGTGTGTGTGTAAAAAAAAAAAAAGCCAGTTCATCACAAATGAAAAACATTAAATATGTATTTGAATAAAAGGTTTAGCCACCAGAACATTGAATGAATTCAATGTTCTGGTGGCTAAACCAGAACATTGAATTCATTCAATGTGAAATGCCAGAATTCTGGCATTTCACACAACGTTTATCAGTGATTTTCATAAAATATCTCACGAAATATATTCAAGGTTCTTTATTTGTCACATGCATAGTTATACAAGTATAACACAGTAAAATGTAACCATTCATAATCTAGTTACTTTTAAGTTTGTTATTTATTTATATATATATATATATATATATATATATATATATATATATATATATATATATATATATATATATATATATATATATATATATATATAGATATATAAAATTTATTTATTTTATATATCTATATATATATATATATAGATATATAAAATTTATTTATTTTATATATCTATATATATATATATATATAGATATATAAAATTTATTTATTTTATCTATCTATCTATCTATCTATCTATCTATCTATATATATATATATATATATATATATATATATAAAATTTATTTATAAAATTTATTTATTTTTAACCACGCTCAAAACATAACGAAAGCTAGCTTGAATGGGAACAAAAGCATGGAGGAACGGTTTGTAGTTCCTCTTTGTTATCCACTCGGGCCGATTATAGCCTTGCACAGGTCGTGTATTACAATGCTTACATGTTACAATAACATATAAATAGCAGGACTTTGAACTATGATAATCTATTTTTTCGTAACTAAGGACAACATAGACTTGCAATTTGTTCGAACAATATTTAATTTCATTTATGAAAACTTGAGGTCGAATAAGTAAGAGCTTGCTAGCTGAAACAGTCCCCGCTGTCATTCATGGAGTTCAGCGAACGATTGCATACGTTGCGTTAAACTAGCGTCATGTCACAAGAGGAGCTCCTGCTGGACTCGGGACAGCCTAATGAGGATAACAGGGACAGAAAGGGCAGGAGCCGCATTGGGCTTGTCGTAACAGGTTTAGTGGGAGGGTCGCTGGTTGCTCTGTACGCAGTGGCTGCTCCGTTTGTAGCCCCTGCCCTGAGGAAAGTCTGCCTCCCGTTTGTCCCGGCCACCACGACTCAGGTGGAAAACGTCCTCAAGGCGTTAAGGGCAAGGTCGGGAACCCTGGTGGACATAGGGAGCGGAGATGGAAGGATAGTAAGTACTGTTCTGCCCTCTGAGCCCCCTCTGGAACTATAAAGTTATAGTTGCAAGAAAAATAAAAAGGTATTGAAAGCCTTTAGAGAAACCATGATTTTATGCAAGGCGCAGTTAAAGATTAACAAAATATAATCAAACTTTAAAAAAAAAAAAGCTCGTAAGTCATGTCTTAGTGATCGCAAAAGGCTTCTTTATCACCTACAAGCTCCAGCAGCTGTGTCCCGTAGCTGTTCAGGAGAACAGGGGACCAGTTCCGCCCTACAGACTGTTTAGTTTATGAGTATCTGGGATGTCATGTGGCTGAACAACTGTTATGTTGTTGGTTTACTTTTGTGCTTTGGATCGTGTCTTACACCTTTTGCCATCCTCTCCTAAGCTTCAGGTCAGGTCATAACTGTTGTTCTGATATCGTCTGTTCTTTATACAGTTTTGAAATAGTCCTGGTCTTATGACAGCTGGGCTAGGCTTAAAAAAATCCAGGGCTAGTGCAGTGTTAGGCTTGAAGATTACCACGCACGAAGGCCAGAGGGTTAAAAAAAATTGAAACTGTCTTTGCAAACAGCCTTAAAGGGTGAAAATTTAATTTCAGTAGCAACCAATCTAACATGATTTACAAACGTGTGTGTGTGTACTATACTGTTTCCCCTTGCTTCTTGCAGGTGATTGCAGCAGCCAAACATGGTTTTCATGCGTCAGGGTTTGAGCTGAACCCCTGGTTGGTGTGGTACTCTCGCTACAGGGCCTGGAGGGAGGGAGTCTACCGCTCCACCTCATTTCACATCTCAGACTTGTGGAAGGTCAGTGGTTTCTGAAAACAAACCTTTGTTTTACAGACATCTGCTGTAATGAAGTTAGTCATTTAGCATGTTACTTCCTTTTTCCTTTCTTAGGTCAGCTTTGCTCAATACTCCAATGTTGTCATTTTTGGAGTCCCTCAGATGGTGAGTAAATGGTAAATGGCCTGTATTTATATAGCAAAGTAAGCGCTTACCTAAGGACCCCAAAGCGCCAAAGTCGCCAAACCCCAAAGTCCCTAAGGACCCCAAAGCACTTTACATATCCAGTCATCCACCCATACATTGGTGATGGCAAGCTACATTGTAGCCACAGCCACCCTGGGGCGCACTGACAGAGGCGAGGCTGCCGGACACTGGCGCCACCGGGCCCTCTGACCACCACCAGTAGGCAACGGGTGAAGTGTCTTGCCCAAGGACACAACGACCAAGACTGTCCAAGCCGGGGCTCGAACCGGCAACCTTCCGATTACAAGGCGAACTCCCAACTCTTGAGCCACGATCGCCCCTCTGTGTCTCACCAAAATGCAGAAACTTGATGAGTTCAAATCATCATGCTAATCATGTTTGTTTGCTGCTTTTATCTTCAGATGGAGAAGCTTGAGCTGAAATTGGCAAGCGAGCTGCCTAGATCAGCCAAGGTGGTGGCCTGTCGCTTCCCCTTCCCTACGTGGATTCCTGAAAGTACCGCGGGGGAGGGCATAGACACTGTATGGGTGTATGATGCAAAGACATTTAAATCACACCTGTAACATAAGAAAATCAAGTCTAGAACACCATTCTACTCTCAGATTATTTTAAAAACTTTTGTAAAAATTTTGATAAAACTAACTGTAACTGGAAATAGTTACATATATTTCTTAACATTTAAAACTACAAAAACAGGAAAAAAGGAAACAATCAGTGCTGTACATTTGAAATGTGTGACCATGTGAAATGACCATGACAATAAAAAATGATGATTGAGAATAAGTATTACTGTTTATTAATTGTTGTATAACGTTGCCCATAAGTTTCAGTGCAAGTTGCGGGGATTATACCAGAGTCCTAGGAGGAAGCTGAACAGTGAACACACATCTTGGTGATTATTTTGGCAGTTATTATGAACTGCTTACATACATTAGCTTTAATTGTCTTATTTAAAAATCAAGTCAACATGTTTATACCAAAAATAGTTCTAAAAAGTTTTTTTTGTTTTTTTTTTGTTTTTTGGGGGGGGGGGGGGTTCCCAAGGAAGTTTAGTTTCTTTTATAATGTTTGCATTAATAAAAACGAGCTTGTTGCGCGGAGCTGCCATCTAGTGGTGAAACTATCGCATTAATACTTGTTGTTTTGTGTACCGCTAGCTGATGAGCCATGAAGTAAAACAAGCTGAATTTAATTTGAAACGCATGATGACGTCAAACTTAACAGGGCTCTGAAATAAAGTCTTCCTAGAAATGTTTATATGTAGATAGCCGGCAGTCATCGCTGCTGCACGGACTGCTTAAATCCGGACTGCTGTGGAGCAGGGCTGCTTTAGCAGCCAGCCAAGATGGACACCGCTGAAGAAGGTAGCTAATGCCCAAACTTGATTACCTTAATTATTTGCGCTAAATGGTAAAGCCATTCATGCTGACTTTGCATGTGACCTAACTGGCCCTTAACTGTTGATGGTAGCAACGACCACGGCTCCGTTGTCTTAAACTTCGGCACAAGGTTCGCCAGAATTAGAGAAACCGCTAGCCAATTAGCGTTAGCCAGCCAGCTAGCTGGCATTAGCTTACACCCTATAAGCTGTCAGGTCTATGTGGAGCCAGAAATCCGAGAACGCATTACATGGGCACTGGATAGTGGTTACAACGTAGAAATTGTAGAGGGAGTCCAATTCACAGTGAAGCCACACGCAAAATTATCTAGTTATGAGTTAACCTTTAATAAGTTGAGCCATTGAAACCGTTATGGGAGCGTACTGAACAGTATGACATAATAAGCTAGCGGTACGTTGGTAAGGTTGGCAGGTTAACGCATTTAGGCTACCATTTGACAAGGCTCATTCACAACTTTGCGAGTTCAACTAAAGAGAAATTGTTATTATGACGAATGCTCTCGACATACTCCAAAAGCCTGCATTTTATAGTATATTTGGACTTCCAGACAACAAGCCCATTATATTTTCCCTGAGCGAGAATGAAATTGTTTTTAGCCACTAGCATATATCTGAAGGATATACCATAAATATATATAGCTAAGGGTAGTATCCTAACTGGTGTTATGCTCCTACTTCTTGGGCTAATTATAGTCATTTTATTTTTGTCATGCAGTGACACTGATAATCCAAGGATTTACAGTTTGCCCTAGTCTGACCCATACTGTTACAGTCACTGTAAATACGAATCCAATGCACAGATTCAGTGCTGACACATGTACACTGTCATTGTTTTGTAGAAAGGTATTAGTAGTTTTGTATTACGGCTCACATGTGTTTATTAGTGTGGCTCAGTATATGTTTGGTGGGTTTTTGTTGTTTTTTAAAATAGCACTGCCAGACTGTCTTTAGCTATGCAGATTCTTATCACTGTGTGCCTTTTGTACAGCCGATATCTGCCGGGTATGTCGGTCAGAGGGGACCCAGGACAAGCCCCTTTACCACCCTTGTGTTTGCACCGGCAGCATCAAGTTCATCCATCAGGAATGGTATGCGAGTGAGCAAGATGTTCATGTACAAACTTTATGGTTTTCTCTTTTCGCTTGCTTTTCATGGCCATATGTGCAGCTTGCAGGTTTTGGTTTTTGGTCACATGCAAGTGCACGTGGTTGTGCAGTCCACAGAAATTACTAGATGTGAATTTCCAATTACATTTGCAAACAGTTGGATTTATCCTGCAGACCTTGTCTTTTTTGGAGGGGGGCAGTCTCACTGTGATGCTGTAAGATCTGCCTTTCATGTGGATGTTGCTTTGGCCATCTATTTAAAATAAATAAATAAATAAATAAATCTAGAGCTGCCTCCTTTCAAAAGGAGTAATTTGCCCTGCCATACTGCAAAAGTTTTTCAGGAATGCTTTAAAAGTATGAAAAAAGGTTTCAGTATGTTGACTTGGTCTCAGAATTCCCCAGATCGCAATCTTACCAAGGTTAATGTAGGATTTGCTGGAAAAACAAATGTGATCCACAGAGGACCCACCTTGCTTAAGGACTTAAGGATGTGTGCTAACATCTTGTTCCTTGATACCACTGGACACGTTCAGAGACTACTGAGGAAGATTCTTGTGCAATTCTCTATGAGACATGGGTAAATTCACTGTTTCATTTTGTTTTCACAGCTTACTGCAGTGGCTGAAACACAGTAGAAAAGAATACTGCGAATTATGCAAACACAGGTTTGCATTTACACCAAGTAAGTTGTTTTTATTAAATCATTCAATGTCTTAATACTGCATTCATTTGTTGTTAGTAGAGATGGACCGATCCGATATTACGTATCGGTATCGGTCCGATACTGACCTAAATTACTGGATCGGATATCGGAGAGAAATAAAAAATGTAATCCGATCCATTAAATATCAAAAAAGCACCTCACAAAACCTGGCGACATGGCGAGCCGGAGCAGTGTGGTCACGTGATAGAGCGGCTGTGTGTATTTGTAGCCTGCTAGCAAACATTTCATCTCCGAGGAAGTTATCTCAGAGAGAAGTAAAGCAAGTGTGTAAGTTCATCTCTGAATGTTTGTAAAGCATTCCCACGTTAAGCTTAACAACCGATATATAGAGCAACTGCCTTTCTCTCTCTCTCTTCCTGCTGCTACTTCAATCATGAAACTGCTTAATGATCAGCTGATCGGCTTTTCTGTCGCGAGTCCGTCTCTCTTGTTTGTTTTTGGCCCACTTCTCACCAGAAAGAGGAAACCAGCGGCTGAACAACAGCAGCACTATTAAGCTTGATAAGCTGTTGTTAGAATTTATTTAATATTACTTTCTAGACCAGGATATTTTTCTATGCAGCTGGCTGGTAACTGTGCAGGGGCGGATCTAGCAAAGTTTAGCCAGGGGGGCCGATAGGGCATGAACAGGCAAAAGGGGGCACAAAGATATACTTTTCTTTCTTATTCTCATTTAAAATATCTAGCTTTTAATTATTTAATAATTATCTGAATCTTACACCCAAAGTTTTAATCTGATGTAAAATGTATAGAAGTCCATTACTGTATATAGTAACTGTTAAGTCTAATATACCCTAGTACTTTTTAGTAGTAGTACTTTTTCCTTTGGGAAGGTACCATCTGTGCAGTCTGCAATTCTGTTGAAGAAAGATGTTGAATCTATTTAATTATTCTTGAAAAATAATTTATTTCTGTGAATTCTTTTCACCCTGCATCAAATTAAAGTTGATTACATTGATTAAGCATCATGAGGAAGAGGGTGGTTCCCTATTTTCTTTTGCTGGGAGTTTGCAACCCTATTAGTTAGGTTGCTTAATATTTCTGCTAAGTACTCTTTAAAATACCAGAATAGGGAGGATGGGGTAGGTTTAACTTTATTAGATTGATCAGTGTTGCTGATCTATGAAATATTTTGGGTGCAGTGTGGTTTTTTTTGTTTGTTTTTTTACATACAGGTATAACAGAATAGCTTTAGTGTTGTTGTTGTTTTTTAACTTGAGTATGAACTTATACAAAAAGCAGCAAGATATTAAAAAAACAGTTTTACTGATTAAAAAACACACTATATCGGATTCATATCGGTATCGGCAGATATCCAAATTTATGATATCAGTATCGGACATAAAAAAGTGGTATCGTGCCATCTCTAGTTGTTAGTGCCTTCAAATGCCCAATTATTGTCTGACAATTTATTTCTGTATTGCTCTTCTCATCAGTCTATTCTCCAGACATGCCGTCTCGCCTGCCTGTGCAGGACATCTTTGCAGGGCTGGTCACCAGTATTGGAACAGCCATCAGATACTGGTTCCACTACACACTGGTGGCCTTTGCCTGGCTAGGTGTGGTACCGCTCACAGCATGTAAGCCACATCTTGGAATTGCAACTAACAATTACTTTCATTATTTGTCAGTTTGTCAGTATATTTAAATAATAATTTTACTCTAAACATAAGAGGATTTAAAAAATGTATTAAGCTTTCCATCACCTGAACATGTCCTAACACACTACAGCTGTGTTTGCATATGAAACGGCAGTATCAAATGTGAAACAAAGATTTGGGGAAATTTTATGTTTTAAGTGGAGGTAAAACATTTGAATTGGTTAATTGACTGAACTTGCAACCAGTTTAGTATAGTTAAAAAAAAAAAAAAAAAAAAAAAAAAAAAAATGCTTGAAAACAAATAGCCCCTTTGGGTCCAGAGAACTAATGTTTGACTAGCATAAATAAATCACATGTGCTCTAATTAGATGTTTTAGTTCAGCACAGCGTGAAATGTAACACCATAAATGTACAAATTTGAAGCAGTTTGGTTTTAGTTATAAACTAGTTGAGAAGTGATCGCCATGTTGGGGGTTTTGTGTTTTGTTTTTTTGTTTTTTTCCCCGTCAATTTTGCTTTCATTCTGTGTTTCCCAACAGGTCGTATCTACAAGTGTTTATTTACCGGCTCTGTGAGCTCTCTCCTTACCCTACCATTAGATATGCTTTCAACGTAAGTGTCTGCTTTTGGTTTTGTGCCTCCTCTCTCACAAAGTCAAGCTGCATTTGTTCTGTCGTGTACTTTGTTTTCTTTATGGCTTGCACAGTGTTGCTGTTTAAATCTGTGCGTCCCAACACTTTTTATTTATTTTGTGTTCTTCTCATGTTCCTCACAGCCCTATCAGAAGAATGCATGGCATGTTTCACATTTCGTCATTTGGATTAGTTTGACCCGAATGTTGGTCATAAAACGTACCCTTTTCTTTTATTTCTCCTCTGTCTCTCAATCAAGCTGAACTACTGTCACTAGCAACTCTGAATAACCCAGAGATCATGGGAAACTATAAATTTCTGTTCCAGAAAGACTGTTACTTCTCAGACTCCTTCCCTCCCACTGCACTAGAACCAGCTGATTTACACTTTATTTCTTTTCCTCATTCATAAAGTCGCTCTTTAAATGCAGGCTGCTGACAGTCTGTTAAAATTCAAAGATTCAGTCGTTAAATGATGTCAACAACATTTTTAAGGTGCAGATTCTGAACCTCAATATATTTTCCACTAAATCCCCTAAATCAGTCTCAGTTGGTCTAAGCGCCATCACAAGCCAAAATAGGATTTTGGCTTGTGATGACCTCTTCGTGGGCACTGACATTTTCTCTGCTTTGTAGCGTGCATGCTAATTAGCTCCGCTGTGTGGTGCAGTGCTGCTCTTTTCCTCTCTGTTCACAGTGCTGCATCTTTGCTTGTTTTCAAACTTATGTGTAATTTTCATCCTCCAAATGTGTCCATCTACATGTCCATGAACAGACAGCAAATGTGGAACTGGTTTTGTCCAATGCAAACATTCTGCTCTGCAGTCCTCCAAAATCCCAACAACTCAATATCTCATCAGTGACGGTCAAATGTTTCTTTGTAATGGTTGCAAAATCTCATTAGTGGCAGAAATAGTGTTACTTAAATAATCTGAATGTTTTTTGAAAATTGATGCCATGTCTCCTTCTCACAGGCAAAACCTGCTTGCTGACTGCCTCCAAGGCTGTTTTGTGGTCACATGCACACTATGTGCCTTCATCAGCCTGGTGTGGCTCAGAGAGCAGATTGTGCATGGAGGCGCTCCTCAGTGGTTAGAGCAAAATCAACCCCCACTGGTTCTTAATCAGCCCAACGGCCCTGCACCAGCTAATCAGGTGCGTTTTGTTTGTTTTTGTTTTAATTCATTTTTTCCTCCTCTTTAACTCGGAGCAAGAGTGGGGCTGATAAAGACTTCCTAGATTCTGTTAGCTTCCTGCTACAGTTTACCATTACTCTGACATGGTTGGCATAGCAACAGACTCATATCTGTAAAAGTTTGCTAGTTAATGCTCAAAACAGTTTCTAGTTAAAATCATACATTTTATAATCTCTGACAGCAGAAGACAGATTTGGCCAGAGGTGTTGTGTTTTCGGGTTGTACATGTGTCCCATTCTAACACAGCAGCCCGTTAATGGTGTTCAAAGCTCCCTGTGAATATTTAATGTGATAACGATGGAGTGATGAATTACATTTTGCATCCCAAACATTAGTGGTCACATCTGGACAATGTGGATATAAACTCCATAGTGACCCCAAGGCAGGAGTTTGATTAAAATACTCTATCTGTTTTTCAAATACTGAGCTTACATAAGCACAAAATTACTTTATTAACTTTCAGCAGGTTTTATTAATGAACTGTCATGTCTTTCATTATATTCACAGGGTGTGGGCGGTAACGCTGCAGCCAATGCTCAGGATCCTGCAGATGCTGAAGCTGCCCAGAATCCTGCAGAGCTTGGTCCAGATGGGCTGGCGCCTGCTAACGTGCACGAAGCTGGCAACCATGATGAGGCAGAACTGGATGATGATGAAGACGATGATGATGATGATGATGATGAAGGGGAGGATGATGACGAGGAAGAAGAGGATGAGGAAGGGAGGGAGGAAGATGCTGCCGATGCCAATGATGGAGGACAAGGTAGGCGAGCATTTTTCGGAACGTTATTTTTAATGTGTTTGTTTTAAACACTTGCTGTTCTGCTGTGGCACCGTTTTTATTTCTTGACAGATGAGTGGTTCTGGACGTTTGTGGCTTTGAATCAGTAATGTTTGAAAAGCCTTCAGTAAGAAGCACGACGTGTACCAAGTCTTACAAAGTCCTTGGAAGGCCTTTGGGTTTGGGTTATTTTTTTGTTTTATTGTTGTTTTTTGTAAGCTCTTATCTAAATAAATGGAGAGAGCCTCAGTATTGATTTTTGTGGTCACAGGGACATAAAAGCCGCAGGCTAGATCTAATAAAACCAGCTTTAGTCTTTGCCCTAAAGCTTCAAAATGGGTTTCTGTTTTTTTGGGGTTTTTTTGCAAGTTATACTCCTGATACAGATCCTCACAGCTTCAGTAACCACTAAATCGAGGGTGTCAGCATCTCTGCACTGAATAAATGCAAAGCTAATTTGCATTAGAGTTACAGTAAACTAGGAAAGTTTTAAAAAAATGTATTTGTTTACATGTTAACTACAATGGGGACTAGATGTGCCAACCTCTACTGTACATGTGTGTCAGAGAAACAACATGATTGGCTGTTTCCTTTTTCAGCTGCATGTTTGCTCTTTAGGGGCAAGTCAGCCCTTTTACTACTTCTCCAGCTGAATTCTGTTCAGTATCCTGAGTGCCTCGTAGCCACCTTTTTTATCTTCATCATATTTTTAATACATGATGTGTCTGGACTACCTTTACTACACATGATGATGCACACTGGAGGGGTTTCCAAAAGCGTCTGGGTATGACTTTAAAGATAAAGTCCAGCCCTTCAGTACTATGTACTTGTGTAATAAGGGAAGGAAGAGGGTTCGCTGCTGCTGTTGTTTCTTAGTGTTTCTCTGGTCTGTGTTCTCCTTTGCAGAAGATTTGAACTGGAATGCACTGGAGTGGGACCGTGCAGCAGAGGAGCTGACCTGGGAGAGGGTAGGAATCTATTTTTCTTCTTCTCTTTTCTGCTCTGTAAAGCCACGTGACTGAAACTGCACCTGTTAAGGGCTGTTTTCGATTATTATTATATATTTTTTATTAGCCGGAGTTTAGGGGTGCAGCAATACTCGTATCAATATTGAACCATTCGATACAGTGCTTTTGGTTTGGTACGCATATGTATCGAACAATACAAATTTTTTTTATTTATTTTATCAACTTTTCTTCTGACGATGCTCTCTGTGGTGAGTGCTCAGTGGATCTGCGTTCGACTACTCCGCCTCGGCTGCACTGTCGAGTGCAGATCTATGGGCTCAAAATGTGGTCATAAATATTTTGTACTTGTAAATCAGTTTCGTATGTGTAAAAAAGATTTGTATGTGTAAAAAAAAAAAAGAAAAAAAAAGATTTGTGTGCGCGTAAAAAAGATTTGTTGGTGGACTTAGCCCAAAAAAAACTCTGCAAGTTACAAGTATGAATTTTGACCCTATGTTTCTTCCTTTCATCTGATTGGTCAATGTCATGTCAATCACAAATGTAACAATCCAATCAGAGAACAGATGGGTTTGGCTGTCGGAGGGGCGCTTTTTTTTTTTTTTTTTTTTTTTTTTGAACTGCAGGTCCTTGAAGGGAATAAATGCCCTTTTACATGCCAACCCAGCGTTTTCCTTCATCGCCACGAAGGAAAACGGTCTGTGGTCGTCCGAGTCAAGGCAGTGTTTTGGAAATGACAGTCTTCATTACAAAGCTTTCTTCGTTATGAATTAGCATACATGTTTTTATTGAACATTTGAAGAACTAGCAAGAAAAACGGAAACTCTTGTAGAGGACATAAAGTCAAAGATAGAAAAAACAAGGAGCAGGTGCATCTAGTACAGGTAGAGCTGCTGCAAAAACCCACAGAGCTCAGCAGCCAGCGCAACAAATTCTGGATCCTTTGCTTTTAGTTAGCAGTTAGCCTTAGCAGCACATCCTGCGTCCGATGTGAAAGGACTTTTATGCTGCACACTGTGACTCACAGCAATGGTCCCGGGTCAGCCCTGACTTTGAGTTAAACTAATCCTAAAGTAATAATGGTATTTCTAACTGATATACCACAACTTTATCCTTTCAACAGCTGCTGAAAGTTAGGGGACCTAGCTGCTATCGGATATTTATATAGAGATCCTCCAGCTTCAAACTGTATTACCCTTCAAGGACCTGCAGTTCAAAAAAGCGCCCCTCGACAGCCAAACCCATTTGTTCTCTGATTGGATTGTTACATTTGTGATTGACATGACATTGACCAATCAGATGAAAGGAAGAAAAATAGGGTCAAAATTCGTACTTGTAACTTGCAGGGGTTTTTTTTTTTTTTTTTTTTGGCTAAGTCCACACACACATCTTTTTTTTACGCACACACAAATCTTTTTACACATACGAAACTGATTTACAAGTACAAAATATTTATGACCACATTTTGAGCCCATACAGATCCGCTGAGCGCAGCTGTCAGATGTGCCACGCAATGCTCAATTACATTGGTGGGAACTAGTGCGTTAGCGCAGTTGGCTCGTTAACGTGGTGACGCCATCCAGCCCCACCCACTGGGCGGTCCGCAGTAACTCGTTAATGGAGATTTGCCGTGTTATGGCGTTAGTGTCATTTTAACGAGATTAACGCTGACAGCACTAGTGGGAACGCAATGAATATGACTGCGCATTTACGCTGACAACATCCTAGTGCAAAGACAAGTGGAAGCAGACAAAAACAACAAGCACGCATGCTACAAACTTTACCCGAGTCATTTAGACAACCGTTAGCACGTGATTCTCCTTATGGGGACCTGATATGTTTAATATGCTGCTGAGAATGTATCCCAGAAGAAGCATATAGTATAGCTTTTATTTTGGAAAGAGCCATTTCTCTGTAATAAACTCTCTTTTCCAAAGATGAGTGATTTCTCGATCTGATTGATTGATTTTTTTTTTTTTTATTATTTTGTTGTTTCAGCAACATTAAATTTACAAACTGTACTTTTGAATTAAAATATATATTTATAAATTTAATAAATGACAAATTAAAAAGGCATGAACATTGTTTTGTATCGAAAAAATATCGAACCGTAACACATGAACATATCAAACCAAACCATGAATTTTGTGTATCGTTGCACCCCTACCTGAATTCATGTGTTGAATGGTCTCAAATGGTGACTCTAACGAGTACTTTATGTTCCAGATGCTGGGGCTGGATGGTTCCCTAGTTTTCTTGGTAATTTTACATCTTTCTTTCATATTTACATTTCTGACACTATTTTATACACTGTTTAAAATGTTCTCTGCCAAAATTAGTCATTCAGTGTAGATTAATGATTGATTCATTGTTTGTTTTTAAACCACTTTAAAGCCTTTAAAATCACTAAAAATAATACAGAATAATGCGTAGCCACCTGATCTTGTTGGAAGGTGTTCAGGATGATGGAGCTGACTTGATCTGTAGCAGTTGCTTTTAAAAGTTTGAAATAATAGTTTAACTGAATTTCAAAATAAACTTTTTCATAAAGTGAAAGCTGGAGTTCTGTTGTGTGTCCTCTATAGGAACATGTGTTTTGGGTGGTGTCTCTCAACACACTCTTCATTCTGGTCTTTGGTGAGTCCCAGTATGTTTGAGTAACGTGATGATGATATGATGAGTACATTATGAGAGAGTCATGGGTTCACTTCACTTCTAATACACCCTCTGTATTTCCTCTAGCATTTTGCCCATATCACATTGGTCACTTCTCAGTGGTTGGACTTGGTTTTGAAGACTATGTAAGTGCTTAGGACACACGTGTACACTTTGAACACTGTACTGTACCATGAGTTTGACCTACACTAATGGAATTTCTTGTGTTTGTTTGTAGATCAAAGCCTCACACTTTGACGGCCTTATAACCACCATACTGGGGTACATCCTCCTGGCTGGAGCCCTTATTGTCTGCCATGTATCCTTGACCTAATACAAGTATTTGAATCTTACACACTAAGAGTGTAGTTGATTTATCACTTAGTAATGTTTGCTACAAGGACAATTTGTCCAGTTTTTATTAAATATTTTTGCTATAAGTTCTTAACTTATCCACTTATTTAAATCATCATCAAATGTATTGTCCTATAACATGAATATAATCTAACTTCTACATACTATAGGGTAACTACAAATCCTGATGAACGTCGTATATTTTTGGATATATGCGACCTAAAATGTCACAAAATGGGGAGGGGGGTATTATTTAGCTACAGTAGGACTTCTGTGAATATCTGGAGAGGTTTTTGGTCTTAAGGCCATCTTTTAAGCACGGTCCCAAAAAACCTTAAGAGAAACTATTTATCATCTTTAGCTTGAAGCTGTTCTTCATCTCAGATGAAGCTTTGTTTCATAGTGCTGATTAAAAAGTGCAGGTTGTCAAACTTTCTGTGAGTCCTTAACTGCCCCTCTTTTAGGCCCTGGCTTCATTAGTGAAGTTCCAGAGGTCCAGACGCCTGCTGGGTGTCTGCTACATTGTTGTCAAGGTAAAATAGAGCGATGCAGCACTCTGTGTTGGTTTTGGTTTTCTGTTTGTCTAAATGGCAAAGCTTTCAGCTGAAACAATAATTAGTGAAATTATGATTACCTGTAAACAGAAGCTAAATTGCAAGTGTTTTCTATGTTGCAGGTGTCCCTGCTGGTTGCCATGGAGATAGGCTTGTTCCCACTTATTTGCGGCTGGTGGCTCGACATTTGTTCACTGGTAAGACAAACATGCAGAGTTAGCTCAGCTCATCCTGTTGATACAGTCGCATGCTGGCTTTTAATGACTAGCCAAACACACTGATTGCACTCACATTGACGGCATGTGCAGCAACTTGATCAAGAAGGAAAAACAATGTTAAATTGTGAAATTCTCAAAATGCTACAATTCCTAAAAACTGCTTTATAGCTGGTCACATTTTAAACACCTTTGTCTTTATCTATTGCAGGAGATGTTTGATGCCACTCTGAAGGACAGGGAGCAGAGCTTTGACTCTGCTCCTGGCACCACCATGTTCCTCCACTGGCTGGTCGGTATGGTCTACGTCTTCTACTTTGCCTCCTTCATCCTTTTGCTCAGAGAGGCAAGTGGGTTGTTACGGACAGTGACATGGAAAACTCTCAAACAATGTTTTCTGAAAAAATTAGAGATTTCCCTCATGCTGTGTGCAGGTGCTCCGGCCAGGTGTGCTGTGGTTCTTGAGGAACCTGAACGATCCAGACTTTAACCCAGTCCAAGAGATGATCCACCTGCCCATCTATAGACACCTGCGGAGGTTCATACTCTCTGTGGTCAGTCAAACATTCTCCAGTTTACGTTTAACCTGAAGCGTGACTGAACACCAACCAATCGCAGCAGATGGCCCCGCCCCTCCCTGAGCCTGGTTCTGCTGGAGGTTTCTTCCTGTTAAAAGGGAGTTTTTCTTTCCCACTGTCGCCAAAGTGCTTGCTTATAGTGGGTCATATGATTGTTGGGTTTTTCTCTGTATGTATTATTGTAGGGTCTGCTTTATAATATAAAGCGCCTTGAGGCGACTGTTGTTGTGATTTGGCGCTATTTAAATTGAATTGAACAACAATAAGATTTACATTTAGTCTCTGAAAAAAGAAGAAATGTGTATGAGCGCATATACAAGCATAGGAATGGCTAGATAAATATTTGCTGTAGGGAAATGAAAACAAAGTGCTTTGTACATTTTTAAGTTTTTGAGATTTCTGCCTCCCTGCCATCTTAATACAGTGAAGTTGAGTGGACTCTTGTTTGTTGGACAATATGTTCTTTTGCTTTTAACGACACCCCTCTGAACACACAGATTACATGGAAAAATAGCCAACATCAGAGGTGTTATTTTTAACCAATGTCTATTCTGTCAGTTGACATTGTACTTATCAGAAGCAAGTCTGTCTCTCTCCATCTGTTTTTGAATATTCACTTTTCTTTACTGCCACAGCTCTGATGCACACACAGATACATTCAGTTCAGCTCTTTAGAGCAATTTCAGCCCAATTCCTTTCAGACTAATTCATTCAAGTTAGCAGATTGTTTCTTTTCTCAGTGCTTTGAGCAAATTAAATTTGGATTTATTTCCGTTGCATTTATGGAAATAAATATTCTCTTGATCTGCACAAATAAACCAGCCATTCTGCATTCTCAAAGTTTTCAAACCTTTCAGGGTTTAGGAAGTGTAGCAATTTAAAAAAAAAAAACAAAACAAAAAAAAAACAATACAAGGTTGATTATTTCCACTATTTCACATACAGGTTTATTCCAGAAAAGCATAACTAATGCAGCAATGAAGCTGTGGCATACTTCTTGGCTTTACCTCAAAGAGGATAAACTTTTTACTGAGATGACGCAGACCGGGCAATGCTTACTCCAGCATCATATTAATTCTAATGACACTTTTAATGAATGTGTATAGACACATACACCTGGTTATGACACAACATGACTTCATTTATAGAGAGCTGCTCTTCTTTTACTGACAACAACAAAACTTTTTTTTTTTTTTTTAAACTGTAGTCAACACACGCTCAAGAATGGTCATCAACGCACAAATACTTCTTGTTCAACACGTTCTGTGATTGTACACAGTGTTTAATTTAAGTGTTAAACACATCAACTTGTTAAAATATTAGGAAAGTGTGTGGCGTTGCAGGCACTTAGTTATCGGAGCACATTTTGTAAGCTGCTAATGTCGTGTAAACATGTCAGGCAGTGTTGTACACAGTAGTCCTGACATTTCTCTCGGTGTAGGAATGGTACAAATTAGTAAGAGACTCACAGGAACTGAGATTCAGAGTTTGACATTATTTTTGAGTTTAAAGTGTAGTCTGTTGAATGCCTGACTTTTAAATCTGTTTACTGTATCCATTAATCTCAACACTCCTAATGTTTGGTTGAACTGACCCTGCAATCAAACTGTCATAAGATGTTTTCTCATAAGACATTTGTGCACACTTGAATGCCCTTCTTTTTTTCTTTTTTTTTTTGTTAAATGATCCATCATCCATTCTGAAATTTGATGATTTAACAGTGTTGTTGACTTGCATATGTATATCTGTGTGTGTGCACATTTTCAGGTGGTGTTTGGCTCCATTGTTCTCCTGATGCTTTGGCTTCCTATAAGAATCATCAAGCTGCTGTTCCCAAACTTTCTTCCCTACAATGTCATGCTTTATAGGTACACGGAGTAAACATTTGAAATTCTGAAAACTATTGAAGACCCCAAACTGCAGAGTTTACTGGGTTTTTTTTCCTAAGTCACTGTAAAAAGACCCCTGGGTGCTACTTGCAGTCAACCATGTTCTGTTCTGCATACCAAATATTCTAACGGCTAAATGTTGGATAAAATGTTATTACAATAACGCTTTTGATCTGATAAATGTCATCGTTTAAATGTCTGTGAAGGTTCTCAGTCATCCAGGTCATCGTTTAAAATGTACTGTGATGATCTTAATGACTGTAGTCTAATCATAATGGATACGATAATCATGAGTCTGTCTGAATTGAGGAGCAGTGTCTAGTTTTCATGTTATGTTGGACGTCTGTGATGAAAACTGTAGAGTTTAGTTATAACTGCGGTTCCTATTTTGATTAACTATATTAAAGAAACCGTATAATCCAGTTACATTTTCAAGAACATGATTTGGGCTCTAGCACTTGACATAATTTAAAATACACTTTATCTTTGTCTTTAAAGCACTTAAACTGTGGAAATGGGAAATCTGTAGAAAATGAACTGCTCAAAGGTCGTGATGTGTACATTGTGAAGTGAAATGAGTTTGGTTTGTGTTCTTCCTCTGCAGTGACGCCCCGGTCAGTGAGTTGTCGTTGGAGCTGCTGCTGCTTCAGGTGGTTCTGCCAGCACTGTTGGAGCAGGGCCACACTCGCCAGTGGCTCAAGCGCCTCATCCACGCCTGGACATTCACAGCTGGATATGCGCTGTAGGCTGGAGATGCACACACTCGCACACACTGCCAATTTAACACTAGATTTACTAAACCTGCGCTAATTTGCGTAACTTCCCTAAACCCAACACCTACTAGAATTACTGGCTTTTTTTATTTTCTGGTGCAAGTCCCGAGGTGTTAATCACCCCTGCTGAGATTTTCACAGGTCGTCAGCTCGTTTCTCCTCCAGCTTTTGTTGTGCAAACCACCCATTATCCTTGAGGCCTGGCACATTTGCATTTGCTCACTCACAGATCCAAGCCAGGCCAAACCTCTGTGTTACGACCTTCAGAAATTCCTGCCATATCGATACAAAAGACACACATTCACAATATATGGGTACACAAGTCTGTTTTATATTTTTTAAGTGTTTCAAACTTTACAGCGTTTGCAGACCCAGTGTTCATCATCCCTGCATTTGGCACAGGTGAATTTCTGACATGTTGCACAGGTAAACCTGCTGCGATTCCTGTTGCAGCTCTCTTGCACCTGGCACTGCATTGTCTTTCCGGTCCCTGGCACAGCAGCTTCAGCAGGCTGTGCTAATATTTCCTTGTGCTGCATGAATCGGCAACGAAGTTCCTGAGCTAGAAGACTCAGAAACAATCTTCTTTTGCCTGTCCACACTGTACATGCCTTGTACAAAATGTAGGCATTCCCCGCCGCCAGGTCCAGCATATTGTAGAAAACTGCTACTGGCCACCTGCGTGTTGCTGCTCTTACTGAATACATCTGCGCAAGTTGAGGAAGTTCACGCCGTACTTTATTCCCCATGCCCAGTAATGTTGTTTTGCGCTGCAGCAGTCTGTGTGACAGTGAAGTAAAGAAATTGTCCGTTGTGACCTTTCTCCCATCATCCAAAAACGGCTCCATCAGTTTCATGACCACGTTCTCTGCCAGCCTCTCTCCCTTGTGACGACTGGGGTCCTTTCCCCAGTAAGGAGATGCACTGCAGACATATTTGGTGTCCAAGTCTGTGGCCATCCAGAACTTGATCCCAAATTTGTCTGGCTTGGTTGCAATATACTGTGTGAATGGACAACGAACCTTGGTAGGGAACAG
This sequence comes from Neolamprologus multifasciatus, assembly GCF_963576455.1. Taxonomy (NCBI): domain Eukaryota; kingdom Metazoa; phylum Chordata; class Actinopteri; order Cichliformes; family Cichlidae; genus Neolamprologus; species Neolamprologus multifasciatus. The sequence goes on along the minus strand of NC_140456.1, from coordinate 30,651,891 downwards.
CTGTTCGTCTATGGTCATGTGTTCTCCTGGAGTGAAACTCTTAGCACAGTTCTCGTTGAAGCGTATCCAGATGTCAGAGATCGCTGCAAATTTGTCTGTTTTCACCCGTTCTGCCCGCGTGTTCTTGTCATCAAATCGAAGGTTTTGCATAAATGAAATGAATCTCTCGGGGCATTGTCTCTTTGATTACTGGCACCAGAAATCTTTCTGACCAGCAATCCACAATGGCACCAACGGGACACATGATTGCTCTTACAAACAGAATTGAAATGAATCCCATCAGTTCATGAACTGACAAATTCCAGTGCGGCTCTGTTCTGCGGGCTTGATGTACCGTACAGTCTCTGATGGTGTGCAGCATTCCCACGTCTAACAGGCAAAGGAAGCTTTGGAGCACACTTGTAATTTTATGCTGTTGGAAGATAAACAAATAGAGAATGGTAAATTTACATGAACCTCACTCTAAATGGATTTATATAAATATCATATGTAACATGGCAATGACAAACCTTAGCAGATTCTGTGGGTCCAGCTTGCACAGTGAAGCACGAGCGATTTGCTCCTGCACTGGGCATTCCATTGTCCTCCTCTACCCACGCAGTGCCTTCTTTTGCCGTCTGGCTCAGACAGGGCTTCCAAGTACCACGGGGCCTCTTCCGAGGAGGCATGTTGGGTTCTTCCGTCTCCTTTTCAGATTCTTCTGAGGAGGTATCAGTGGCCTGCTGGACAAATGAAGCCTCTCCTCCATCAGAATCTGCTTCGTCCATTTCCTGAAGCAAGGCCCAAGCCTGTTGCGCGGATAGGTTCTTCCTGGGTGGCAGTGATACGGAGGCCATCCTGATGTGCGTTCTCAGAAATGCGAAGAAGAAATGATTCTCCCTCCTGGTCGGTCTGCTTTTATGCACAGCACTGTGCTGTAGTCAAGCAATGCCACTCCTACACATACACAAATCTCTCCTGGTTGGGGGAGGGTGTTTTGCACAACAAAAGCAGGAGAACAATGGAGCTGAAGGCCTGTGAAAATCTCAGCGGGGTGCTAGCACTAGAATTACTGAGCCTTTTTTTTCCTGCTGTCCCTACTACTACATTTACTAACCCTGCACAAATTTGCGTAAATTCCCTGAACCTAACACCTCCTAGTACCCTGCTGAGAGGCCTTCAGCTCCATTGTAGGGTTGTAACACAGATTTTTCTCTTGCCTTGGATCTGAGCTACTCTGAGTGAACAAATGTAAATGTTCCAGGCCTCAAAGATAATGGGTGGTTTGCACAACAAAAACAGGGAGAATCGAGCTGATGACCTGTGAAAATTTCAGCAGGGGTGATTAACACCTCGGGACTTCCACCAGAAAATAAAAAAGTCAGTAATTCTAGGAGGTCTTACCGGTAGGTTCAGGGGAATTTACGCAAATTTGCGCAGGGGTCAGTAAATCTAGTAGTAGGGACTTGCACCAGGAAAAAAAGGGGTCAGTAATTCTAGTGTTAAATCTGAAGCATTTAAGCACCAATTTGACTTTTTATGATGACCTTTGGCTGTGGTAATTTGGAGAAATTAAACAAAGAGACATACAAAGAGACCACAGTGTGTGTTAGTTTTTGTCTTCAGTCACAGTAATAAGACAGTAATAAGAGACTGCATTTGCTCAAATGGCTCTCCCACAGTGATCTTCACTCCTACTTGCTGGGAGACCATGAAGAAGATGACAACCAACAAAATAACCATCCTGGTCGTGTTAACAACAACCGGATCCCGGGCCTCGGGGAAGGGCTTCACGCTGCCCATCAGGCCATTCTGCAGCAGGGTGGCCCCGTTGGTTTCCAGCCGTACCACCGGCCCATCAACTTCCCCCTAAAGGTGTGTGCTCATCGCAGGAGTCCTGTCACTTTTGAAGCCTCTGCTCATATTGAATGTTAACTGTTTTGTGTTTCCTCTTGTTCAGATCATTCTGTTGGTTGTCTTCATGTGTGTCACACTGTTATTAGCAAGTCTGATCTGCCTCACGCTGCCAGGTAAGACGCAAGCAGGCAAATTATCTTGTGTACATGTCTCCTGGCCCTAGTTTTCAGCTAGTCATTTTTTCCCCCCTCCACCTTCTCCTCCTTCTCTCTCAGTGTTTGTGGGTCGTTGGCTGATGTCCTTCTGGATGGGCAGCGCCATGGTTCATGAGCTGTACACAGCAGCCAGCGGTCTATACGTCTGCTGGCTGTCCATTCGAGCTGCCACGGTGTTGCTGTCTTGGATGCCACAGGGACGGACAGTCATCATGCTCAAAGTCCACGAGTGGACGCTCATGGTAATGTGGATTTCTGTCCCACCGACTGCAAATATATCATTTCTCAGCTGTTCTGTGGCAAGTTGTATTCTGATTTATGGATTGGGTGTGATGTCCTGATGGGAACAGATCCTTAAGACGGTGGTGGTAGCCCTGCTGTTAGCTGCGGTAATTCCTCTGCTGTTGGGTCTGCTGTTTGAGCTGGTCATTGTTGCTCCTCTCAGAGTGCCACTAGACCAGACGCCTCTCTTCTACCCCTGGCAGGTAGGAACACTTACCTAAGAAAATGTGAATAAATTTCTAAATGGTGAACTAAATTGTTACTACTTGGATTTAGTCACTGCATTATTTTTATTCTTCTCAACCACTTTATTTTCTTGTTAATGCTGCTTGTGATGTTAAATGAATTGATCTATTCACAGCAACAAATCAACACCTTGTGTCCGTTTTGAGGATGGTGGCATGTCAACATTAGAAGCATTCACGTGATGACATTTTGCGATGGTGTCTTTGTGTCCTGGTTATGTACTGACTGCTTCTCTTTGTGTGACAGGACTGGGCGTTGGGTGTGCTTCATGCTAAAATCATCGCTGCTATAACACTGATGGGCCCTCAATGGTGGCTTAAAACCGTTATTGAGCAGGTCAGTCTTGCATTCTTCAAAGTTGCAGTCAAAATAACAAATAAACACTTAAACAATGCAAATGAGAAATGTGCAAAAATGTCTGTTAAAATCCTGTTTTCCCACACTGGAATGAAGGAACTAATCTCCCTCTCTCCCTCCTTCCTTCCTGCAGGTGTATGCTAACGGAATCAGAAATATTGACCTCCATTTCATTGTGCGTAGGCTGGCTGCCCCAGTCATCTGTGTGCTGCTGCTGTGTCTCTGTTTGCCCTACACAGTCTCTAAAGGTGTTACACCACTGTTAGGTATGTTGCTTGAAATGTCTGTGTCTTTCAGGGATGTATGGATATTCTTGTACCTTAGTGTACACAACAAAGATCACTTTTTAGTGGTTAGAGGACTGATTTCTGACTGAACATTGTGATCTGTACTGAGAGTAGGGAACAGGTGGAGGGAGAGAGGTGCAAAATGAATAGAAGGTGAAAATGTGAAGGTAGAAGATTTCAGAATAACTGAAGTCAATACAAAGCAATGGATGGTGCAGAACACTGCAGGCAGGGTGGAGAGGGTGCAGACGAATGTGAGGGGTGATTTGTGACAGAAGGATGGCAGCAAGAGTGAAAGGGAGACCTGCTGTAACAGGGGGTGTCAAACTCCAGGCCTCGAGGGCCGGTGTCCTGCAGGTTTTAGATATCACCCTGGGTCAACACACCTGAATCAAATGATTAGTTCATTACCTGGTTTCTGGAGAACTTCAAGACATGTTGAGGAGGTCATTTAGCCATTTAAATCAGATGTGTTGGATCAAGGACACATCTAAAACCTGAAGGACACCGGCCCTTGAGGCCTGGAGTTCCCCCACACCTGTACTAGACGAAGGAATACAGGAAGAACTCATAAGTGTCATGGATGTAGTTAAGGAGGAAATACAGAGGGTTGGTGTGACAGATGAGGATGCTGGGTAGATGGAAGCAGAGTGGGGGCTTCTAAAGGGAACAGCCAAAACCTTTACAGTCAGTCTGTGCAGTACAGATGAACAGGTTTCTTTGTTTATGTTTACATTATGTGGTATTTCTCATAATTCTCTGTAATACAAGAAAATGAACTTATGGGCAAATTGTGTAACTTAAACATAATTATTATTTTATGATTATTAGTAATGAACTGTCATTTTTCCCTAGATATAACAGCATTTTAAATAGCAGTGATCCATAAAGTAGACCTATTATACTCATTCTTGGACTCTGCTAGAGTAGCTTTAGATGATTCACAGTTCAAGATTACCTTTATTTAACTTCTGAGTACATCAGAGGGACAGTTTTAGTGTAGCTCCTCAGTTCATCCTCTAGTCTAAAATGAGCCCTTCTAACTCTTCTTTCTTTAAGGCCTCTGCCTTTAACACAACTTTTGCTGATACTGATAATTTAGAGCAGACTGAGACTCTGCAACTTTGTGCCTGAATTTTGATCAGTTTCTAATTTAATCAACAACATTCATTTTCATTCTCAGAGGCCAGGGTACCGGCAGAACCTCACTAATTTAGACAGGGTGCATTTTAAAATCTGCTTTTTATGCAAAGCCTATTAAATGTAGGTGTGGTTTAAACAGGGATTTCTGATGTTCACACAGACAACACATGCATTTAAACAACCTGTCAATTAAGAATTCCCAGTCCTCTCCTGGGAATAAACTGTTAGCTGTTGTCTAAGCAGCTGATTGGTTTAGTCTTTCCTCAACGTTTACTCTTGACAAATGTTAAGTGACTTGCTCTCTGGCACTTACCTCATCCTCTCTGTTATAGCCCATCAATTCCTGAAGACGACCCAAACAGCAGCTCCTGTTTCACTGCTTGTTCTCTCCCTCTTTATGTAGGAGTACAGCCAGAGATGCAGACACTTGTGGAGAGGAGAATCTATCCGTTCCTGCTCATGGTCTTCATCCTGTTGGCCATCCTGTCGTTTCAGATACGACAGTTCAAACGCCTCTACGAACACATCAAAAATGACAAGTGAGTAGTGATGATACTTTTTTTACATTGGGGGGGGGCTCGGTGTTCTAGTAGGATTCAGAGAAATTCCAGTAGTGGCACCTTGGTGTGGAAACACGATTCCATTCATGTTTGTCAAATATTGACAGGAAAAATGTTTGGTCAGGATCATGTTTGACTTCATTGATGCGTATTCACGCTCTGATCAGTAATTCTGAAGGAGAGAGTAGGGAGGTGTGAGCGACACTGAGAAGTTTATTTTGCAAGAAGACAACTTTTAAGGCCTCAGTTACATTGGCTTGGAGACTGGTTACCATAGCAACCACTGTTTGCTACAGAAAAATGAACATTGGCAAGTGGTTGTGGGACGTTGCTTGCTGTCGTTAGATGAAATTGGTCTCACAGACGTACACAGGACTGCACATAAAACTTCCCTGCGATTGCTTTTGTTGTGAGCAGATTTCCGCTGTTCTGCATGCCACCTTTCTGCAAACAGTCTTACACAAACCACAAATGGAGGCCGTTGGTCTTCAAGTCAAACCTTTTACTTTAAAGTCACCATAAAAAAATATTTTTATAGTGGTTCATTTTTTTTATTTTGCCTAAAATATTTCAACATAAAATTAAACAGTGTAAAATGTCTGCACGGCTTCCAGGGCTGTCCCTACTAGCGTGTTAGTGCAGTTGTAGCTCTGCAGTGGGAATACGAGGAAAGATCTTAGCATATTTGTTAGCTTTGCAAACAATTTAAAGAGCAGCTTGGAATGGCACACCACTGACTAGCTAACTGTTTCCATCCCTCCTGCAGGTACCTGGTTGGACAGCGACTGGTGAACTATGAACGTAAGGCGGGCAGGAGCGTGTCCTCCTACAGCACCTCCTCATAGACCGAACCGTGCTGTGGGATCAGTGGAGCACACTCACACTAGCCCATCACCAGTAGCCACCATCAACGTATTGCGGTGAAACTTCTTTTGTTTTCTTCCTGCTCGGCTGTCTGCTTCAAACGCAGCCTGTAAACAGTGCAGCCGAGTCCTTTAATTCGGCCTCACACACCGCAGTCACAGGGACAGGTTAGAGAGGGAAGGCAGACGGATCCTGATCACCAAACCTGCAGAAGCTGACAGCGTGACTGAAACTCGTCAACTGTCCATCCTGGTAAACGTTCATGCCCAATGCAGCTGAAGTTTTCATTTGTATTTCACTTGTTTTTAAAAGGCTTTGTGTTGAAGTCAGATTTTTTACCTCAGACTGTGCTTCCCTTTGAGTGAATGTTGTAAAATAGTGTCTGGGTCACACTTTGCTTAGACCTGTACATAACCACAACAAGAATCCCTCTCTGTTCCTGTGTGCATCAACAAGTTTTCCTCACCTCCCTTTATCAGAATGAAGTAGTCAGTGATGAGGAGAGACATGAATGACGTAGCAATGTGATTGTATTTTTTTCCCTTTTTTGTGTTTTTTTTTGTTTGTTTTTTTTGTTTGTTTTTTTTGTTTTTTTGTTTTTTTTTGATGTGTGCGTTCATAGATTTTTAGTCTTGTGTATTTCTTGAGTGAGCTGGTAGATGACCCTTTGAGAATTAGAAAAAATGAAAATTGCATTTCTTTATGGCCAAACTCGCCAAGGACGGGCTCCTGTGTTTTTTTTTTGTTTGTTTGTTTTTTTGAGGCATGGGCCTGTAAGTTTGGACATCAGTCTGATTTTTAAAATGAAGCAAATTCACCTTCTACAAAGGAGAGGGTCTAAACCTGAGTATAGAAAAAGTCACAGCACAGAACAAATGAGTTTTCAGCTCTCTCCATTAAATTTTAAAGGTTTTTAACACCCAAACGGCACGGGAGCACAGCAGGTGGTTGAGCTCATTTCTGCAAATGCCTCCATCGATGAACAGAGGATAACACACAGGCAAACTGTTTACACTATGGCTGCCACCGGCTGCTTTGCAAGTGATGTGACTGCATTTCTTTATGCTAAATCCCTGGACTGGGCTTTTTTTTTACAGTTACACACCCTGCAGCCTGATTGGAAAAGGTTTCAGCAGAGAAAGTGGGACATAACTGGAGGCAAAATGTTCTTCCCAGCTTAACGTGGACTGACTGTTGTGTTTTGTTTGTTTTTAGTACATCACTCTTAGAGGGACTTAGAGATGACAGAGCTGGCAGTGCTGCTAATCAGCTACTCACACTAACCTGAAAATCAGCTGTATAAAATAAGAAACATGACTAATGAACTGAACTGGAAAACTCAAGCACCCCTCACACAGAGCCAGCTTGTGTCGGTGCTTTATTTACTTCCTGATTTACTTGCTCTGATTAATCATGTAATTGCTGTGACTTGCTAAGCTCTGTCAGGTCAAGACGTAGCACATCAAATCAATTTAGTTACCAAGTAACACCGTAATGCTGACTTCACATTAAACTTTTGTCTATATTTGTAGGGTAGATGGAAATGGGCTCGTTGTGATGTCTGTGTTTCGTGTCTCCACTGAGAGACGGGTGCAGCTTGCCCAACTGACTGTCACTGCAGGACCTGCAAAGCAGGAATTGCTGAATGGTGTATCCATAGATTCTTAGGGGGGTTTTTTTTGTTTTGTTTTGTTTTTTTGGCCCATCACTGCAGTGTCCCTACAATTGTGCTCCTGTTGGTTCCTGTTGGTTAGTGTGAGACAATTGGTTAACGACAGTGTCGTCTGTTTACGGAAAGGTCTTCACAGCACGACTGAGGGTGTAGGGTACCACATCTTTTAGGTTACTGAGACGAGCTTTGATGGAGCTGAGAGTTTTCTGCATCCCTGATTTAAAATGAGTTAACCTACCTACAAAGTAGTTTTTAGCTTAGCTGCTACTAAATATTATTAGGACTTCCAGGTGTTACTGTTGCATAGGTAACATTAAGTAGAGCAGTTTGTGGTGAAGTAAAAGAGGAGTTGTTTTTTTGTTTTTTTTGGTTTGTTTGTTTTTTCGGGAACATGATAAATATGCTAGCTTCTCTGGCAGAAGAGGAGAAAACAAATGAGCTGAAACTGACCCACATTCACGTCTTCACCTGCTCACAGGTCCTTAAGGTGATTTCAGAGGGAGAAACGGATTATTCTCTGCACTCTCATGTAAGAAATTCACTGTTAATTGAAAATAAGCCTTGAATAGCAGGAAGCTGGAAGAAGGTGGCTCGTCCTCGATTATGTAACACTAACATTCACCTCTGGTTGTTCTTGTGTCCTGCATACTTAGCATTGGCATGCATGAAATGAGCAGACTGTATCTGTAAACCAGCATAAGTACTGCAAAGAAACTGTCTTAAATAGAAATGAGAAGTTTGAATGACACCTGCATGATGCTGATTTTTGTATCTGTGAAACTAGTTTGCAAGTAGTTGAACATTCTTTGATGGCCTGGTTTCATGAGAACATTGATACCACAGTAAAGTCAGAGTAGTGAAACTGTTAGCTTTAAGTCAAATGGCAACAGACGCCACCCACTGCACCTGTAGTTAATGACTGATTAATAAATTAATTGTACAATTTTTCAGTTTCACAAACTGGAACAAGTCACAAAAATGACTTTTATGAAAAAGCCAACATGTTCCATGTAATCTCCTTGAATTTTCTTAGATCACTATACGTGTTGACTAAGTGCAGTGACGTCTGAAGACTGTAGGAGGTATTCTCATGTAACATGTGGCCTAAATGTGAAGAATCGTTTCCCCAGAGTCACATTTCACTTTCTACAAATAGCTATACTCACTGTGCATGTGGAAAAGTCATTGTCTGAGATTTGTCCTCCCACTGTCTTACTTGTGTGACCACATTGTTTGCTATGCTGCCCAGCGTTTCTTCTTTCACATGACAGAGTTGTGATGTGTCCTATGTGTAGATCCAGTCCAGAACGAAAGCAGACAATTGGGTTTTAGAAAAGATTTATTTTCACTGAGTGAAACGAGCTCCGGCTATTTTCTGAATCATTTTTGTTACTAATGAGAATATAAAACGAATTCTGATTTTAAAATCTCAAAAGAATTGTTTTTACCATTTTAAGCGACTTGATTTGCTAACTACTTTTTTATGCAAATGTTTTAATGTTTTGCACCTTGTACCACACTTTACAGTGGATTCTGAAATGATTGTAACACAGTCATGCTAGCTCCATTTATTTTAGCCCCAATGAGACTGAAATGTGTCTGTATCTGACTGTATACAGTGGCTTTTACTTAAATCATAGGTTTTCCCCAACACACTGAATTATTAGTGTAATGAGTACAAACTGCTTTTCTATCGATTGTGACATCAACTAGTGCTACTTTAGCTGTAGTGCTACTGCTGTGTGGAGTGCTCAACTTATATAAATATATGATGCTATAAAGTGACCTTTTTAGTCTTTCAACTGAGCTGGACACTTTGAATTTTAGTGTTGAATTTTTAGAAGAAATTATTTC